>NW_017670518.1:0-99694 GCF_001879085.1 Nicotiana attenuata
AAGAGAGAGATAGGCACATTTGAACATAAGACCTCTCGAGGCCTCCTATTTTCCCGATTGTCCTTCAAAATAAATTTCCGATCCATATAGTACCTGCGTTAGAGCTCATAGAGACGTCAATGAGCAACACTTAAACTATAAGACCTCACAGAAGGCAAGTCCAAGCTCTAAGACCTTAATGAAGGCGACACAGTATAAAGCTGAAAAACTCAAGGTGAGTTCGCGAACATTCGTAGCACGGGGCCCTCTGTATAAGTTGCACTTATTTTTGACAATATAGTCCTCGAGAAGGCGAGGTCCCAAATTCGCATTAAAAGTGTCAAAAAGAGGTATATCACCGGCTTCCGACCGTCAGAACTTACTGAAAGAGGCGAAGTATACTCGAGACTTGTAAAGACCTTAAGAAAAAAGGGCCGTAAAAATCAGATAAACCTGACAGTCAAATTATGGCCTGAGTCCGAACCCACTCACTCGGGGACTGTCTTCGAAGAAACCTTAAGGGTTAGGAAGTTCACCCGACTCGAATCAATTCCATCTCGGTGCTACCTTGAGAAAACCCGAAGATCGAAATTCACCTGAGTTCGAATACATTCACTCGGAGACTATTTCGGAAAATATAAAGGACTACCATCGTTCCAAAAAGATAAAAGGCAAAGTAAAACAAGATGGAAAAAGGAGCAATAAATGGCAAAGGCAGTGTTGCATAAAAAGCTCGCTACGGAGCAATTACATGAAGAGGGAAAAACAAACAAGCCTAGTATTCCCGGAGTCAATCGGAGCCATCCTCGGAATTCTTCGGGGAACGTCGCCCTTCTTGAAGCGTCCTCAGCTTCGGCGGCTTTGGCGACGTCCGATGCAAGAATCGAACCGAGACGTTGGAGTTCAGTAAGAACTTCAAGCCGGGCCTGACACTTCGCATATTCGGCTAACATTCTTGACTGCTGGTTGGCCGCATCAGCATCGGCCCATATATTGGCCACCATAATCGTTGCAGTCTCCTCGGCCTGAGAAACTTTAGCCTCAGCTTCCCGAAATCGATTGGTCCATAGCCTCAATTTCAAGGACTCGAGCCTCTTGGCCAAGTCAAGTCCGCAACCTCTTCCGAAGGGAAGTCTTCCTCCGACTCCAACTGTTGCATCCCGGGCTTGCCAGTTCGGCTTGTTTCTCATTAATCGGCTCTGCTCTCGTCAAGCTCGGCCTTAACCCGATTAAGCTCGGCTTGCACCCCCCTTAGCCTTGGAAAAGAGCTCTTTCTTTGCTTCCTCAGCCGGATAGCACAGGACGCGTGCTCTTTATTCAAAAGGTCCAATCCGGTCCGGCTTTCTAGCAGCTTCTCTTCAAGGACCCGGGCCCCTCTCGCTCCGCCTCCCATCTTGTCCTTGATTCGGAAGGAACATCGAGTGATATAGCACCGATGCCTGCAAAGGAAAAGTCTAAAAGAGTCAGTACTGGGCACAAGGCAAAATATTAGAAATAAAGGAAGAAGCAAATACTTGACTCGCGCTGCTTTCGTTGAAAAGGCATGTCCAATCTATAGCCTCGGTCGCAGCCGGTCTTCCTCCGTCATTCAGATGATGAAGGTAGCTTGCAACCCCGACCGGGGGCCCCAGAGCCCGGACGTCTTTGGGGATAGCAAAAGTTTACTATCCTGTTACAGTCGCGGGTTCCAGGCTCGGAAGCTGGAAACCTATCACAAGCTTGTTGACGGCCGAAGTCCGACTCACTTGATTCGGCCTGAAGGTCTTTCCGGGGGATTTCGAGCCCGAAAGTGTTGGCGGAGGGTACCCATCAAAAAAGGTCTCGAAGCTACCTCCCATCATCGGGATGTCGTCCGGCAGCTGCCCCAAGTCGAGGAAGATGGAGGGGACGTGACCGGGTGATCGGTACCCGGGGATGCCCGCGCAGGGGTCGAGGGTTCACTAGCATCCTCAACCCTCACGTCCTCAGAGGAGCCTCAACTGGATGGACCACCCGGCTCAGGGTCCGGTCGAATGGACCGGTGGCGGGAGCTCCGGCTGCTCCTCATCGTCATCCTCTTTGTCATCCCTCTTCCTCGGAGGACAAGACGATTTGGCTTTTTGGTTTGCGGGCGGCCCTTTTTGTCCCGCTTAGTCTTCCTTTGAGGCTCGTCCGTACCGGACTCCCCGGGCCTTTTATTTTCTCCCGGAACCAAGAGGGGGCATAGTATTGAGGACCTCATCTCCGCGTCCTTGGGCAAGCCTGCAAAAACACGAGGGTTATGATGCATTCCCGATATACAGGAAGAAATGCGCTACCGGTCGAAAAGAAGGCTTACCATTGGTTTTTCGCCTCCACCGACCTTTGGAGATTTCCTTCCAGTTTCGCTCCGAATATGGCCGCTGGGCCACTATCTTTGTTTACCAGCCGGCCAGATCCTTGACGGCAGCTGGGTTTGGGTACCGCTGCACAAGAAAAGGGGTTTTCAGAAGAAGTTGAGGAAAACAGCTCTAAAAGATGAACAGTGAGAAATACTTACGTTTGAGGTTCCACCTCTCCGGAAATGGCATGCAATCGGCCGGAATCAGGTCGGACGTCCTGATCCGGACAAACCTGCTCATCCAGCCTCGATCTTTGTCTTCATCGATGCTGGAGAATGGGGGTTTGCTAGCCCGGCGGCCAGTTTTATTTAATCCCCCTCGAAATATTCGGGGGCTGTATAGTCGAAGAAGATGGTCGAGGGTAAAGGGGAAATCGCCCTCGACTCTCTCAACAAAAAACCGAAAGAGAATAACGATCCGCCACATCGAGGGGTGGATCTGACTAAGGTCACCTCGTACCGCCGGCAGAACTCCACTATGATGGGTTCTAAGGGGCCTAAGGTGAAGGGATATGTATATACACTAAGATATCCCTCAACGTGAGTCATAATCGACTCGTCACGGGAAGGGCGACCAGGTCTTTCCCTTCCATCTACATTCAGCCCCACCCGGTCTAGGCAACCGGGGTGATTAGACTAATGTACTCCGATGCCGGTTCGCCACGGCCCGGGACCGATGATGGGTTTTCAACCTGGAAGTCGGCAGATACCGAGCAACAAGTCGGTGTGAATGCTTTCAATGGGGTTTCTGGTGCATGTTCATCAGATCTAGCGGGGCTCGGGCCGAGCTTGGTCTAGAAGGAACACTTTGTGAAGTTTTCGCCATTTCTTAAAGCTTTACGAAGAGACGAAAAGAAAATACAACCAATGCAGAATTTGAGAAAGATAGGAAATGTTGAACCTGGAAGGGTCGTTTATACTTTTTCCATGAGGCGGTGGCACGAATCGCGAAGCCCAAACACGAAGCGACAGATAATTAAGAAGAGAAGCATTAAATGCCTGCAGCAGGCGTGGTCAGAGCACTCGATGGCTTTTTCACCTGGCGTATGGCCATACGTCACGGGCATCACGTCACCGGTCATATCGTTTATTATCATTACTCTCTAATAAACGAGGGGACTATCTGTATTGGGTGATACCCTTTTTTTTTTGCTTGAGCCCGACCGGGTTGGATCCGGTCCGGAGCAAGTCGGGGCCATCGAACCCGACCTGGATGCAAGGTAGAACGACGGCCACGTCTACAACCGAGGTCGAGTCATTTCGAGACCGTTACAGAGCTCAAAAGGAATCACCACCGGATGGAGAAACACACAAGGTCGGAAGCCGGGCTCGTAACGGATAACCAAGCGTCGCCGGATATCTCGCCCAAACATGATTTTCTCAACCACTTCAGGCCATTAAGGCGTAATTACAGGGATCCACGATGTAATCAATTTACCTACCTTATTTTTACCCTTAATCAGAATGTATAAATGGGTATCTCTCTAAATTCTTGTGGATCATCAAGCACAATTGTTCTAAGCAATATTACATTCTGCGATTATTTACTTTAACAGCAATTGTTGAGTCTTTATCTTTATTTTCCTTAACCTAAAAACCTTTTGTATCTTTTAGTTCACGGATCCTTAAAACCCCATATAAATTCAATTGTTATCCGGATTCGAGGGTAAACAAATGTATTTGTATTTTGTTATTAGCTTAAGTTCTTAAATTTACAAAACTCTCAATTTTCAAATTTAATTCAACATGTTTTATTTTGGGTTGCATTTTGAGCAACTATGGAGTTGCTAAAAAGAAGAAGATTTTTTGCCACCCTAACGCAAATCCCTACACGTGAAGACTGAAAGACTCCAAGACTCTGGAAACAGCGCTAGTCTTTGTCTTGGAATTTGATAGCTACACAATCGTTTAATTAATGTTGTGGGAACGATGAGCACTGACCACGGTAGCTGTATTTATTGAATGCGCGCACTCGTCATGATGAACTAAACATGCCAGACATACATTAGATGTCCGTAAAGTTTTGAATTCCAATACTTCTATTCGAAGGTTCTTCGATATGGTGTTCGGTAAAAATTATATGCCTCCGATTTATAGGCTCGAGGGTCCGTTATAGGCTCGAGTTCGAGACCAGTGGATCAGAATCGAGCTCAAAGACAGAGTGCAATGCCCGGAGATAGGAATACGAGGAATACTGGGGCCAGGTACGCTGGACCCCGAAATAGTACCGTTATGAATTTGTAACAGAATGAGCTAGATTCCTGCCACGTCCCCAAAATTATGGCGCAAATCCCGGAACAGGATTGTACGATTCCGTACTAGGCGGTTAGACAGATGTATCAAGAATATTCCTTACTGTAAATAGAAATATACCTTATTTAGAAATTTCCCTATTATATAAAGGGGACCCCAATCATTTGTAAGATCATCTATTCATTGAGAAAAGAATATACTCTCTGCTTTTTGCCTACTGTTCATCAAAATTGCCCCTTTGCTTTACTGTTCTTGCTTTACTTTTCTAGCTTGATTATTCTTATTGCTCTAAACCCACCTCGAGGTCACTAAGCTCGAGGTCACTGCTGCTGAGTTATATCGGTTTGATTTACTTATTTCTTTCATTTCTACTTCACATTTCTTGATTATTAATTGGTATTGAATCTAATCACATATTTTTAAAACCGCAAATCAAATTTAATTGTTACTCGTATTTTCGAGGTAAACAGTTTGGCGCCTACCGTGAGGCTAAAGATAATAGTGATTGTTTCTCTACTGATTCTCATTACACATGTTATTTTTATACTTTTTCTTGTCAAGAAATTTTTCTCAGGCTGAAACATGTCTAGCTCACAGAATTCACATGTTCATGACAACGAAGGTCTTGGTGAAAACAACAATATAGGGGTTGGTGTACCACCAGTAAACCCTGGGGAAGTGCGAAACATGGAACCAGTTAATGTTGGTTCTCATATTGCTCTAAACACCAACTTAGGCACAGACCCCGAAGGGAGTGTACGCAGGGAAGCCCGACCAGGGGACCAAGGAACACCAGGAACAAGAGATAGGGGAGTTAGCCTACAAGTGATATTCGAGATGTTGCAAGCCCAACAGATCGCCATTGCTCAACTTCAAAGTCAAAATGAGACTCCGAGTGTAGCTGAACATGAAAACAATTGACGTGTTGAGCCAACGCCAGAAAGTTCAAATGAAAGCGGCTCGGGGACTGACCCCACGATTATGAAGATGCTCGAAGAGCTCACTAAGAGGATCGAGTCTGGAGAAAAGAAAATTGAAGACAATGATAAGAAGGTGGAGACTTATAACTCCCGTGTAGACCAGATACCGGGGGCACCTCCGATTTTGAAAGGATTAGATCCCAAAAAATTCATACAAAAACCATTCCCTCAAAGTGCGGCTCCGATGCCCATTCCCAAAAAGTTCCGCATGCTCGATATACCCAAATATAACGAAACAACCGACCCCAACGAGCATATTACTTCATACCCTTGCGGGATCAAAGGAAATGATTTGAATGACGATGAGATCGAATCGGTCTTGTTAAAGGAGAAACGTTATCGAAAGGAGCTATGATTTAGTATCACAGCTTAGCTCCTAACTCTATTGACTCGTTTGCTATGTTAGCGGATGCCTTCGTGAAAGCACACGCCGGGGCCATAAAGGTGGCCACGAGAAAATCGGATGTCTTCAAAATAAAACAAAGGAACGACGAGATGTTAAGGGAGTTAGTGTCCAAGTTTCAGATGGAAAGAATGGAATTACCACCGCTCTCCGACAACTGGGCAGTACAGGCCTTTATGCAGGGTTTGAACTAACAGAGCTCGATTACATCTCGACAATTAAAGCAGAACTTGGTTGAGTATCCAACAGTGACGTGGTCAGATGTGCACAACCATTACCAATCAAAAATCAGGGTCGAGGACGACCAGTTGGGAGCCCCCTCGGGTTCGGTTCACCCTAATAGGTTCACGGTCAAGCCCCCGAAGGATACGAACATGGAATTGAGATCGAACAGGGAACGATATCAACCATATGTCGATCGAAGGAATAACGGTTTGGGTAGGAACGCTCCTCGAAACGATTGGAGAGATGATCGAGGTCAAAGTCTCGAGGACTCATGAGTAAAAACGGATTCGATAAGCATACCGATCCCCCACAGAGGCACCTCGATTATCGGAGTACAACTTCAACGTAGATGCATCGTGGATTGTGTCGGCCATTGGAAGAATCAAAGACACCAAGTGGCCCAGGCCCATACAGACCGATCCTTCTCAAAGGAACCCGAATTTGATGTGCAAGTACCATGTCACACATAGTCATAGAACAGATGATTGCAGGCAGCTAAGGGAAGAAGTGGCTTGGTTGTTCAACGAGGGCCACCTTCGAGAATTCCTAAGTGATCGGGCTAAGAATCACTTCAGGGAGAGGGATGCAAGGAAAAACGAGCAAGAAGAACCATAACATGTAATCCACATGATCATTGGCGGGGTAGATGTCCCTTAACGACCTGTATTCAAACGCACCAAAGTATCAATCACAAGATAAAAAAGGACTCGGAGCCATGTGCCCGAGGACGTCTTATCATTCTGTGACGAGAAAGCGGAAGGCATATCTCAGCCTCACAATGACGCCCTGGTAATCTCTATCCTTTTGAATAAAATTCAAGTTAAACGTGTTTTTAATGGATCCAGGTAGCTCAGCAGATATAATTAGATCGAGGGTCGTGGAACAACTCGTGCTACAAGATCAGAATGTACCTACATCCCGGGTCCTGAATGGCTTCAACATGGCAAGCAAAACAACAAAGGGAGAGATTATCTTGCCAGTAAACGTAGCCGGGAACATGCAAGACATTAAATTCCATGTTTTGAAAGGCGGCATGAGGTATAATGTACTCCTGGGGAGACCGTGGATACACAACATAAGGGCAGTGCCTTCAACCCTTCACCAGATGATGAAATTCCCAACAGAGGAAGGAGTAAAAACAGTCTACGGAGAGCAGCACGCTACAAAAGAGATGTTCGCAATCGAAGAAGTGGTGCCGATACCAGAGCCCTTGACCTCGGAGAAATCGAGCATCAAAGGTAAGCAGGCTACTAAATAGCAATCACAGCCCCCAGCCTCGATGGAGATGGAACAACAGGTAATCAAAGATGAAGAAGAGGATCTCCTTACTCCTCGAACCTTCGTCGTTCCCGAAGAGTTCGATGCAACCAAGTAAACTGTCGAGGAACTGGAGCAGGTCATACTTATCAAATACTTGCCCGAGAGAAAGGTATACCCGATGGGATTGACTCCCGAACTCAGGAAAAAACTCATTCAATTTCTTATTGATAATATGCATTGCTTTGCTTGGTCCCATTGAGATATAACAGGGATTCCACCGGAAATCACCACACATAGGCTGAGCACCAATCCCAGGTTCAAACCGGTGAAGCAAAAAAGGAGGCCTCAGTCCGAGGTAAAGCATGCCTTCATAAAAGACGAGGTAACCAAACTTCTCAAAATAGGATCCATTCGGGAGGTAAAATACCCCGAGTGGTTAGCCAACGTAGTTGTAGTTCCTAAAAAAGGAAACAATCTTAGAATGTGTGTAGACTATAAGGACTTGAACAAAGCATGTCCGAAAGATTCTTTCCCATTGCCAAACATCGATCAAATGATCGATGCCATGGCTGGCCACGAGACCCTAACTTTTCTCAATGCCTACTCCGGGTACAATCAAATTCAGATGAACCCGGAGGACCAGGAAAAGACTTCATTTATTACTAAATTTGGCACTTATTGTTTCAACGTAATGCCCTTCGGGCTTAAAAATGCAGGAGCTACATACCAACGCCTAGTTAACAAAATGTTCGAAGAACAAATAGGTAAACACAATGGAAGTTTATATTGATGATATGTTGGTTAAGTCCCAGTGCGTAGAGGACCATTTAGTTCATTTGCAGGAAACATTTATAATTTTGAGGAAATACAACATGAAGCTTAACCCGGAGAAATGTGCCTTCGGAGTTGGCTCGGATAAGTTCCTCGGCTTCATGGTGTCAAATCGGGGTATCGAAATCAACCCCGATAAAATCAAGGCTATCGAGGATATCACGATCGTGGATAGTGTGAAGGCCGTGCAAAGGTTAACAGGGCGAATAACTGCTCTGGGTGATTCATTTCGAGGTCGTCGGATCAGCGTCACCGGTTTTTTTCCTTGCTAAAAAAGCAAAAGGATTTCGCATGGACCCCGGAATGTCAGCGAGCCTTAGAAGAGTTGAAACGATACTTATCGAGCCCACCTTTGCTTCACACCCTGAAGGTAGATGAAAAGCTTTACCTATACTTGGCAGTGTCCGAGATAGCGGTAAGTGGGGTACTAGTTCGAGAAGAGCAAGGTATGCAATTTCCTGTTTATTATGTAAGCCGAACCCTAGAAGATGCTGAAACTAGATACCCTCACTTAGAGAAATTAACACTTGCACCAATAAGCGCATCTAGAAAGATAAAGCCATATTTTGAATGCCATCCTATATGTGTTTTAACCACTTACCCCCTTCGAAAAGTTTTGCATAAGCAGGGCCGTCGAACTTAGCGGGTACAATATCGAATATCAACCCCGAACGGCTATCAAGTCTCAAATCCTAGCTAACTTTGTGGTCGATTTTACACCGACCCTCGTACCCGAAGTGGAGAAAGAACTCCTGCTAAGCTCGGGTACAACATCGGGGGTATGGACCCTTTTCACAGACGGTGCCTCGAATGTAAAGGGGTCCGGGCTTGGCATTGTATTGAAGCCGCCCGCGGGTGATACCATTAGGCAATCTATCAAAAATCCAAGATTAACTAACAATAAGGCCGAGTATGAGGCTGTGATTGCAGGTCTCGAGCTAGCTAAAAGCTTGGGAGTAGAGGTCATCGAGGCCAAGTGCGATTCTCTATTGGTGGTAAACCAAGTAAACAAAAGTTTCGAGGTTCGAGAGGATAGAATGCAACAGTACTTGGATAAGCTACAAGTAACTTTGCGCCACTTCAAGGAGTGGACTCTGGATCATGTGCCTCGAGAGCAAAATAGCGAGGCCGGTGCACTTGCTAATCTGGGATCCTCGGTCGAAGATGATGACATCGCCCCAGGGACTGTCGTCTAATTATCAAGGTCTGTGGTTGAAGAGGGTCATGCTGAGATAAATTCAACAATTTTAACATGGGACTGGAGGAATAAGTATATCAACTATTTGAAGAGTGGAAAACTCCCATCGGAAAATAAAGAATCGAGGGCCCTACGAGCCAAGGCTACTAGGTTTGCATTAGATGAAGATGGAACATTGTACCAAAGAACATTCAATGGACCATTGGCGGTACGCTTAGGGCCAGGGGACACCGATTATGTTCTACGAGAAATCCACGAAGGCACTTGTGGGAACCATTCCGGTGCCGAATCTTTGGTCCGCAAAATTATCAGAGCAGGTTACTACTGGGATAACATGGAAAAAGATACTAAGGAATTTGTCAAAAATGTGATAAGTGTCAACGATTTGCGCCGACGATCCATCAGCCCGAAAAACAACTTCATTCGGTCCTATCCCCGTGGCCTTTCATGAAATGGGGAATGGATATAGTCGACCCTCTACCAACGACCCCAGGTAAAGCTAAATTTATTTTGTTTTTGACTGATTATTTTTCTAAGTGGGTGGAAGCATATGCCTTCGAGAAGGTTCGAGAAAAAGAAGTTATTGACTTTATCTGGGACCACATCATATGCCGATTCGGGATACCTGCCGAGATTGTATGTGATAATGGAAAGCAATTCATCGGCAGCAAGGTAACGGAGTTCCTCGAAGCACATAAAATAAAAAGGATTCTATCGACACTGTACCACCCGACTGGAAATGGACAGGCCGAGTCAACAAACAAAACTATCATTCAAAACCTGAAGTAAAAGGTTAGACGATGCAAAGGGAAAATGGAGAGAAGTTTTACCTGAGGTCCTTTGGGCATATCGGACAACATCGAAGTCTAGCACGGGGGCCACCCCATTTTCTCTAGTGTATGGTTCCGAGGCCCTCATCCCCATCGATGTGAGAGAACCCAGCGCTAAGTTTCGACATGCATCGGAGAAGACAAATAACGAGGCCATGAATGCTAGCCTCGAGTTGTTAGATGAAAAGTGAGAAGCAGCGCTTGTTCGGATGGCCGCGCAGAAGCAAAGGATCGAAAGATACTACAATAGAAGGACCAACCTTTGACACTTCAGAATCAGGGACTTAGTTATACGAAAGGTTACCCTCATTACTCGAGACCCTAATGAAGGGAAACTAGGCCCAAATTGGGAAGGACCGTACCGAGTCCTCGGAGTTGTCGGTAAAGGATCTTACAAACTTAGCATAATGGAAGGTGAACAACTTCCAAACAATTGGAACATATCATTACTTAAATGATACTACTGCTAAGGTATGATTTTATCCTTTTGTACATTTGAGTTTAAAACTTACTTGTTACAGATTTTCGATCGAAGCTATCAAAGGCACGTGATCTCGAAGACACCCTTTTTACAGAAGGCCTTAGGTTTTAGAGCATGCGTTGCACTCGTTTTCCCTTAGATCAGATTTCGTCCCAAATGGGTTTTACCGGCAAGGTTTTTAACGAGGCAACAATTATGTGCTACCTAAAGAGAACTCAACAGTATCCAAGACGTCTTTTCAATCAACCTTGAATACTGGGGGGGGGGGGGGGCATCACCCTCGGAGGTTATATTTTCAAGGAAAATACTTCACGCCTAAGAGGGCCTCGATAGGAAAACTTTGTAATAGCCCAAACGGTCAGATGAAACGTGTCCATATAGAATAGTCGAGCCTCGACGGCAAAACATGCACACATGTATCAAATTACTTGAAGAAGCATTGTGTTTATATCAAAAACACTTTGTGTCTCAAAGAAGTCTACTATTATACGAGCTCTACACTTATAAACGTACGGGAAACGGCTCTAGAGCCAAAGCATAAAAGCACCCCCGAATACTTGGGGACCGCCATCGATAGTCAATACATCCGAGTCACCAAAAACTCGGACTCATAAGACCTCAAAGAGGCATCCCCTCGAAACAAAGGCCAAGGCCAATATACTCGGGGACTAACTTTTCGAACAAGTTCGTAAAGTTATCGGGAAACAAGTCCAAGTGACATACCCGAAGGCTACAACCATATTAAAGGCTATGGCCTAAATAATGCGGCTCGGAGACGTCGAACTTCCGCTATAAATCAAAGGCCTTTAAACACTTTGTAAAAATCGATTAAATCAGGCTACCCTCGGCAAAAGCAAAATATAATGGGCTTCGATAAATTCAGCCCTCGAATAATTTAAAGGGCTTCGATAAATTTAGCCCTCGAATAATTTAAAGGCTTCGATAACATCAACCCTCGATAAAACCTCAAGAGGTATTCGATTATCAGTACACAAACAAGGTCTCGCTACGTCGAACCTTCAAAAAACCCAACGGGTACAAAAAACACAAGCTAAGGCATAACTAAATTTTCACTAAGTCTTTTAGCCAAAAAGAGGGAAAATTATATAGCCATTCTAGAGGCCGAATTGGCCCAACTTAAAGAGCCTAAGGGCCAACATAAAGAGCCTAAGGGCCAACTTAAAGAGCCTAAGGGCCAACTTAAAGAGCCTAAGGGCCAATCTTGAAAGGCTTAAGGGCCAAAAAATATAGTTCGAGATTCCGTTCTCACTCGACTCGGACTCAAGAGTCACGATATCCCGAGCTCACATCGAATCGGTTTAAACTTAGCTCAAGGATTATTATATCTATCGATAAAGACCTAAGGGTTTATTATATCTTGAGTCCAAACCAATTGTCGGACCAATCATTCAAGTTATACAATCAAAGTATTCCATAAATAAAGACAATATGAAATTCTGCACAAGTCAAAAATGAGATAAAAGTTCCTCTTGTATTTCCAAAAATGATTACAAAAGATACTTACACAAGGGATACTTGCACGAAAACAAAATAAGGAAACCTAAACCTACTTCGGGGTCACATCTTCGGCAACCGCATCTTCAGGAGCCGCGTCTTTGAGAGCCTCACCCTCGTCTCCTCCACTCTCGGAGCTGCTGGCTGAATCATCCTCATCATAAAGCAGAGCGGCATCCACTTCTTCCTAAATCTTTGCACTTTCAATATCGGCTGAGAGATCGAAGCCGCGAGCATGTAACTCCTCAAGGGTTACCCTTCGGGACTGTCGCTTAGCGTGGTCAAGTGCACTTGATAACTTAACTTCGGCCGCAGAAGAGATTTCCTTTGTCCGAGCATTAGCCGCTTCAGCGTCGGCTCGATACGAGGATATAATTGCCTCAGCATCAGATTTGGCCTTGGCCAGCTCAGCAGCAGACTCAACTTTAAGCTCCTCAATTTCACAGCCTCGAGCTAGGCTCTCCTCCTTCGCACTTTGAAGCTGACGTTCGAGTGAAGCCAGCTATTCCCGAAGAGTTTCTTTTTCGGAGGCAAGAATGTCCATGCCTTGCCTCCACCCCAGGGTCTCGGCCTCCTTGATCTTGAGCTCATCACGAAGCTGCTCCACCAGCTCCCCCTTTTGTTGAAACTGCAAAGAGAAAGCGTTAGAGGACCGATCGGGTAAGTCCATGACAAAACTTCAGAGGGAGTATCACCTCTTTGGCAAGCTCGATTCGTTGTTGGCAAGCCTTCACCAATTCGGCTCGAAGATCACTGATTTCCTCCTCTTTCTTGACATAGAGGGTTTTAAGACTGTCCATCTCTTCCGAGATCTTCTTAAGCTCAGCCTCACATCGAGAAAGATCAACTCGAGACTTGGAAAATTACCTTTTATAGAGCACCACAACCTTCATAAAAAGGGGGAAAGTTAGACTCAGGACAGCTAGAACAAAGCGCATGCGTAATTTTGAAAGACAGAAAGCTCACTTGTTTGAAGAGTTGACGAGCCTCATCAAAGATGAAAGAAGCATCTGGGTCGGGGCCATCTTCAATCCCTGTGAGGCATTCTCGAAAGATGTCATACCCTTCATGGCTCACCCCCACTTCAGAAGATCTCATGTTCTGAGCATCTCGGATTTGTCCCTCGGAGAACTCGGGACCAGCCGGTGAGTAATCTATATTGATTACCCCAAGTGATCCACTCGGGGCATTCTCTTCTATTTGAAGGGGCTCGGGACCGGCCCCCTCGGCCTCGCCCTCCAAATGGCCTCCTAAACGAGGTACCTTTTTGCCGCTCGATGGCTTGGGGACTTTGCTTGAACTTCCCTCGGAGATCTCTTCGTCTTTAGAGTGAACCACATCAACCACCACCGGTTCGACAGACTTCGAAGCACCGGTGTTTCCTCTTTTTTGAGCCACCAACAGGCAGTCGTCATCTTCTTCTTCCTCCTGATCTCGAAGGCATAGGGCCATTTCCGAAGATAAGGCCACCGTATCGGCCTTGGACTTTCGAGCCACACTTTTCTTGGGCTTCGAGAGACTTGCAGGCGACTCCTTTCTTCTTTTCTTTTCTTTGGAAGGCTTCGGGATCTATTTTTAACTAGCTGGGGCCGGCCGCATAGCAACGCCGTCTCCGAGACCTGCACAAAAATGAAGTAAATATTCCACTAAAGAAGTACAAGCTAACAAACAAGAGAACTCACCATGATTTTTAGCCTCCTATCGACCCTTGGCCAAATCTCTCCAGCAATGCTCCGAATACGAGGAAGTGGAAGCCAGTTTTAGGACCCAACCTTCAAGGTCCGGAACCGCACCAGGAAACCAAGTAGTAGCTGCGCCATCAGAAAGGGGTTAGACCAAGGGAAAAGGTAAAGTTGAGAAAAAGAAGAGAAAGCAGGGTATAAAATAATTATCAACAAACATGTACTTACGTTTCATGTTTCACTTCTCGGGGAATGACATCCAATCAGCAGGAATCAGGTCGGAGGTCCTGACTCAGACAAATCGGCTCATCCACCCTCGGTCTTTATCCTTATCGATACTGGAGAAGAGAGATTTCAAGGATCGACATTGCAGTTTTATCAAGCCACCTCGATAAAGTCGAGGACTGTACAGTCTGATAAGATGGTCGAGGGTGAAAGGCATCCCCTCGACCTGACTCGAAAAGAATATGATCAAATGGCCGATTCGCCGGAATGAAGGGTAGATCTAGCCAAATGTCACTTGGTATCATTGGCAAAAGTCAAGAATAACTGGATCTATGGGACCCTGAGTTGGAATTGTAGGGCCCAGCGTGAATGGGTAGGTATACACGCTTATGTACCCCGCTTTATATGTAGTGATATCCTCCTCGAGGGAAGGGATCACTACGTCTTTGTTTTCCCACTTGCAATCCTTCTTTACTTGCACGAGCTCGTCCTCGATTATCAAACAGACGTATCGAGACATGGGCTCGCATCAGCTTGGTGTCGATACAGGTTTCTCGATCTTGAAATCAGATGTTATTTCACACGGCGGAGGAATGCACTCCTCAATACGAGGAGGCACTACCGCTTTACTCTTGGTCGGTCGAGAAGATGAAGCTTTTTCTTTTTGGGGAACCGATTTAGATGTCTTAGCCATTGTAATACAGAAATTTAAGAAAATAGAGAAGGTTGATGATGAAGTAAGAGCAAATAAAATATAAGGGAGAATTCAGAGAAGTTGAAAGAGCTAATGAGACTTTGAGAACAATATGAGAATAAAGTTAGCAAGATTGTGAAGTTGATCTATTTATAGAGGTCATTTAAGCGTACTAAGGAAGCCAAAAAGCCGACCGTCAGTCGCCTCCAATTAATGACTTTGGGAACCGCATGAAAAGCAGCTTTCATTCACTTTAACCGCTGACGTCACGAGATTGGCATCAGGATCAAAGCGTCGAAGATTAATTCGTTTCTTATCGGCCTATTTCGAGTTCGAGCAAGTGATCACTCGACTACTAAGCACAGGGGCTACCCGAGTTTGAGAAAATTCTCACTCGGGGACTATAAAAAAGCCTAAGGGCTAAATTTATTTCGAGTTCGAGCAAGTGCTCACTCGACTACTAAGCCCAAGGGCTACCCGAGTTTGAGAAATGTTTCATTCGGGGATTATCTACAAAGCCTAAGGGCTAACTTTATTTCAAATTCGAGACCTTGCTCTCACTCAAGTTGGACTCAAGAGTCCCATTATTCCGAGCTCACATCAAATTGATTTAAGCTTAGCTCAAGGATTAACAAAACCATAAGGGGTATTATATTGATCGATTAAAAACCTAAGGGTTTATTATGTTCTGAGTCCGGTATTCGGACTAATCACTAAAATTATACAATCAATTTTTTCACAAATAAAGACAGAATGGAATCCAACACGAGCCAAAAATGAGACAAAGAGATCCTTTTATATTTCCAAGAGATGGTTACAAAATATATTTACAACATCCATGAAGGATCCTTACACAAGAACAAAGAAGCAAAATACAAAAGCCAAGAACCTAATCTACTTTTAAGGCCATGTCCTCGAGAGCAGCATCTTCGGGAAACTCCTTCACGGGGACCCCATTTTGATTTTTGGAAATGTTTGTGTGCCTGAAGAAATTTAGGGCAGAGAACCCACGGTAAATGTAACTATATTTCCAACAGTGGGGATCGAGCATTCTGTTGAAATTTTGGTCCATAATCCGTTAAAAAAGAGCGGCAAAATAAAAAGACCAGAAGGGAAGATAAGAAGATGTAGCTTCACCTTCTATCACAAGAAAAACCAAAAAAGGTTGCAAGATGCACGAGCAACCATCCAAAAATATTCATCCTTGGGACGTTGTACCGGTGTAGGATGCAAAAGTTAGTAGATGATAGTGCCACCTCACTCCATGGAAAGCAAAAGGAATGAAGTGCCACACCAGTTTGAAGTTAAGAGAGATGAGCGGTAGGGTGAAGTTTGCATATTTTCTGATGTGGGAAGGATTCTGCGCCCTTCTCTCGTTGTTTTGAATCGTAGCTTTAAAAAGGAGAGCCTTGGCATAACTGGTAAAGTTGCTGTCATGCGACCAGAAGGTCGCAAGTTCGAACCATGGAAACAGATGATTAGAGAAAGAAATAAAGAAGGGAAAGAATCAGAGTAAATGAAGATGAAATGCGTACAGTTCTTTGTTCAACAGAATAGCCTCATATTTATAGAAAAGGCAACGACGGTTGGGCGACGCTAATGGCCGACCAGTGTTGGCGCGCATTTGATGTTTTGGGGAAGCATGCTGACGTGAAATTTCCGATCACTTCAAAGCGCCTATGTCACGGGCATGACATCATCACAAGAGGCTCGGGAAAATCGAGGTTCAAATCGTTTCTTATCATCTTATTCTAAGAAATACGGGGACTATCTGTATACGGTCAAAATTATATTACTCCTATTTACAGGCTCGAGGGTCTGTCATAGGCCCGGTGAGGTCGAGTTCGAGACCAGTGGACCAGAATCGAGCTCAAAGACAGAGTGCAATGCCCGGAGAAAGGAGTACGAGGAATACCAGGGCCAAGTACCCTGGACCCCAAAATAGTACCGTTATGAATTTGTAACAGAATGAGCTAGATTCCTGCCACATCCCCAAAATCATCGCGCAAATCCGGGAATAGGATTGTACGATTTCGTACTAGGCGGTTAGACAGCTGTATCAAGAATATTCCTTACTATAAATAGAAATATACCTTATTTAGGGATTCCCCTATTATATAAAGAGGACCCCAATCATTTGTAAGATCATCTATTCATTGAGAAAAGAATATACTCTCTGCTTTTGCCTACTGTTCATCAGAATTGTCCCTTTGCTTTACTGTTCTTACTTTACTTTTCTAGCTTGATTATTCTTATTGCTCTAAGCCCACCTCGAGGTCACTAAGCTCGAGGTCACTGCTTCTGAGTTATATTGGTTTGATTTACTTATTTCTATTATTTCTACTTCACATTTCTTGATTATTAATTGGTATTGAATCTAATCACATATTTTTAAAACCGCAAATCAAATTTAATTGTTACTCATAGTTTCGAGGTAAACAGTGCTCTATGTAATATTCACATGGCAAAAGCTCCATTAATTGTTTGAATAACTTATAACAAGTCATAATAGAAGCATAAGGATTTCATTGAACTCATTAACTTAAATTAAAATTTGTATTTATCTTTAAAAAAAATTATTGGGCTAAACCAGTCCAAATGATCTTAATCTTTTCAGCTACCAACGTAGAACTTTGTTCACATACTGAACAATCTAGTTCCACGTAGTTCACTACCACAATTCACAGGTCTTTTTTCGAGATTCACAGCGTACCACCCACATTGTTATTATTGCAATTGAAGCCCACAGCTAGCTTCTTCTTGTGTGTGCTCCGCTCCGTACCACCAATTTGCCATCTCCATACTCGTCTCGCCAAACCCGAGCTCTAATACCAGTTGTTGGACTAAACTAGCCCAAATATACTCTTAACATGGTGTGAATTATCTGCTTTGGGCCAAGCCCGCACGATTTTCCCCAAGGCCTCACACATTAAGAAATCTTTATACCTTATATGTAGGTTCTCAATCTTTTCAACTACCAATGTGGGATTTTGTTCGTACATCTAACAATTTTTAATAAATTATTACTTTTAATTTTAATAACTTAAAATATTTAAAATTATAAATGTTAGCTTCAAATCTAGACTTTGATCCCGTTTGGATTGGCTTAAAAAATTAGCTTTTCAGGAGAAATAACTTTTAAGCCAAAAAGCAGTAAGTTGGGATTGCACAGCTTATTGCTTTTGGCTTGTTTTAAGCAGCTTTTAACTTATTTTAAGCACTTTTTGACTTTGTCAAACACTAAAAAAAGTTAAAAAGATCTTAAAAACTGATTTGATCAGCTTAAAAGCCAATCCAAACACCCTCTTTATCTCTTGCCTCGAACCCATATCAAACAAAATCATTCTTATATAGAAAATAGCATATTCAGGAAGGACAGTCAATACTCTTTGACTAAAGAAAAATAAGTACATTTAGAAGTGCAATAGTATCACGTCGATCGATTTTTGCGTTCCCGACAGACTAATTAAGGAAGTTTGGTCATGGGAAGCAAACACACACGTAAATTACGTTAAAATATCATTGTATAGCCAGTTTTCACACTGGTCAATGAAAAATAGCCAGCGTTTATCAAGTCAATGAAAAATAGCCACTATTTTGCTGCAACAGGGACCGGTCCAGTATAATATACGGGAGTTCTGGTGCATTTGTGTACGAACTCCAGCATATTATGCTGGACCGGTACACTTTGCTAACTCCTGTAAAATTTGCGGGAGACTGGAGCACCAGTGCTCCAAACTCCAGTATATTATACTGGACAATTATACTTGCTGGAACTCCCGTAAAATTTGCGGGAGTTCCAGCATAATTATGCTTGAACTCCCGTAAAATTTGCGGGAGTTCCAGCATAGTTATCCTGGAACTCCCGTAAAATTTACGGGAGTTCAAGCATACTTATGCTGGAACTCCCGTAAAATTTGCGGGCGTATTTTTCCGAATTTTGAACAGTGTTTTCGCTCAGATTTAAAGTGGCTAAATTTCGATGACTTTTGAAACTTGGCTATTTTTCAACGACCAGTGATAAATCGGACTATTTTTGAATTTCTCCCGTAAATTACCTTAGACCCCCCCCCCCCCCCCCCAAAAAAAAAATCAACCATATAACATGATAAATTAAATTTGCTAAATCTGATCTTTCTTGCAGTCTTGCTCATGAATTATACATTGTTTAATAATCATGGCGATCTCTGGGATCTTACTTATATCATTATGACCTAATACTAAAAAGTTGCAAATATTTACTAATCATGGCAGTCTTAAATATAATACCAATCATATACAACAACAAACAACAACAACCCAGTAAAATCCCATTAGTGGGATCTAGGGAGGGTAGTGTGTACGCAGACCTTACCCCTACCCCGAAGGAGTAGAGAGGCTTTTTCTGAAAAACCCTTGGCTCAAGAAAACAAAAAGACAAAAGCAGACAATATTAGTATCACCATAGAAATCCTAGGAAAATAGGAACAACTTGAAACCCAGAAGAAAGATGCAAAGCAAAAGCGATAGCTAGTAAATAGGTCATGCATTGAAAAGCGAAATAGTAAGACACAAATTGTCACTAGCTATCTTAGACAAAACCCTACCAGACTAGTATCACAAAGGTACGAAGTAAGGCAAGACTCAACTACCTACTAACCTACAACCCTAATACCTATCATTTACATCAGAGATAAAGATATGTCTGTTGGTTCCTCTCCGAAAAGAACCAATTATCCCAACAAGAAAATTCAATCCATGTTTGTATACGGCTAAAATTGGGCCCACCCGATTTTACTGATTTACCGGGACCTGGGTGAAGGATCGAAGACCGGGCACCGAGGCACAAAGACCGGGTACCGACGTCGGGATTCGAGATGCCTGTTGAGATCGAGGCCAGTAGTGATCGAGGCCAAATGGGACAGACAGCAGGCAAGATCGATGACTGCATAATAACGGAAATGCGAGATATCCGTGACTAATCGAAGATCATGGCGGTAAACTCGGAACATATCAAATCAAGGGCGGTTATTTAGGCTAATTATGTGATTTACTTCCATAATTAGAATTGTACCATAGATAGGATTCCTCTACTATATAAAGAAGGTTATAATTATTTTGTAATCACCTTACGTTCACGCATATCAAAGCAATACAACACTTTCTGTCTAGCTTATTTCTTGTTCATCAGTTTGCTTATTCCTAAACTATTCGGGTACCGACCAGTTCGAGGACACTCAAGCTCGAGGGCTGAATTACGTTTCAACACCGGTTTGCTTTATCCTATTGTTAATTCCTATTACTAATCTTTACATTTACCAATTGGTATTAGGTGAAATCACGTGTCCTTAAAACCACACTATAAGTTTAATTGTTATCCAATTTTATGGGTAAACAGTTTGGCGCTTACCGTGGGGCTAAGGATAATAGTTTTGCCTAGTATTAATTCCCATACCACACACTGCTTTAAGCTTGCTCTCGTAAGTTTTTTTGATTTTAGGAATCAACATGTCAAACTCTCAAGTAGCACCCACTCATACAGACAACAACCTTGGTCTTCATGGCGAGAATGAAAACATAGTCGCCCCGAGAAACCGAGTACCTCCAGCAACCCCGATGGACTACCGCTGTAGACCCAGTAGATGTCAGCTCCCATATTGCCATTAATGGGAATTTGGGCGTCGACCCTGGAAATAACGTCCGCAGAGATGCCCAAGCAGCCGATCAGAATGCACAAAGCGGTGAAGAAGGCGAAATTAGCCATCGAATGATATTTGAAATGTTATATGCTCAACAAGCTGCGATAGCGCAACTCCAAAATCAGAATCGAGCACTAAGAAGAATTGAGCTCGAGACATCACAAGAAGTTGTTCATAGAGCCGAACCTGTAACGGAGAAATCTAACGCCATTGAATCTGGGACTGACCCCGCCATTATGAAGATGCTCGAGGAGCTCACTAAACGGATTGAATCAGGAGATAAGAAAATCGAGGCAAATGATAAAAAGGTAGAAACATACAACTCCAGGTCGACTAAATACTGGGGGCGCCACCGATTCTAATGGGTTTGGATTCAAAGAAGTTCGTGCAGAAGCCTTTCCCTCAGTGCGGCTCCGAAGCCCATCCCGAAAAAAATCCGCATGCCAGAAATTCCCAAATACAATGGGACTACTGACCCTAATGATCATGTTACTTCTTATACATGCGCAATAAATGGGAATGACTTAGAAGACGATGATATTGAATTCGTTCTATTGAAAAAGTTTAGAGAGACTTTATCGAAAAGAGCAATGATAAGGTACCACAATCTGTCGCCCAATTCTATTGATTCCTTCGCCATGCTTGCAGATTCGTTCATGAAGGCACACACAGGAGCAATAAAGGTTGCGACTAGGAAGTCAGACCTCTTCAAAGTGAGACAAAAGGACAACGAAATGCTAAGGGAATTCGTATCTCGGTTCCAGATGGAACACATGGACCTACCCACAATCATAGATGATTGGGCTGTTCAAGCTTTTACTCAAGGTTTGAATGAACGAAGTTCGATAGCATCACGACAACTAAAGCGGAACATAATTGAATATCCAGTTGTAACCTAGGCCGATGTGCATAATTGATACCAGTCGAAGATCAGGGTCGAGGATAATCAATTGGTAACCCTTTCCGGTTTGGTTTACCAAAATAGGCCCGTCGGCAGAATTCAAAGGGACATCGATAGAGAACCCCGATCGAATAGAGATCGGTACCAACCATACAACACAGATCCTAGAACCAGCGGCCCAGGACGTAACCCCGTTTGAAATGATCGAAGGAATGATTGAGGACATCGCTCCTAAGGGCTCATGAGTAAAAGTGGATTCGATAAATATGTCGAGCCCACGGAAGCGTCGCGACTATCAGAATACAACTACAGCATCGATGCATCGGGTATTGTATCAGCCAATAGACGGATCAAGGATACTAGTTGGCCCAGGCCCCTGCAAACCGGCCCAACTCAAAGGAACCCTAATCAAATATGCAAATACCATGGAACCCATGGTCACAAAACCGAAGACTGCAGACAGCTGAGGGAGGAAGTAGCTCGTTTATTCAACGAGGGTCACCTTTGAGAATTCCTAATTGATCGAGCCAAGAAACACTTCAAAAACAGTGATTCAAATAGACAGAATAGCAAGAAGAGCCTCAGCATGTACTTCACATGATCGTTTGTGGGGTCAATATCCCTCAAGGACCGGTAATTACACGCACCAAGGTGACAATCACGAGGGAGAAGCGAACTCGGGACTACTTGCCAGAAGAAACCTTGTCTTTCAACGACGAGGATGCAGAAGGGATCGAACAACCTCACAACGACCCACTGGTAATATCTATACTTATGAATAAAATTCAAGTTAAACCTATGTTGATTGATCCAAGTAGCTCGACAAATATTATTCGATCAAGGGTCGTAGAGAAACTCGGCCTCCAAGATCAAATCGTACCCGCAGCTAGGGTACTTAACGGCTTCAACATGGCAAGTGAAACCACCAAAGGGAAAATCATTTTGCCAGTAAAGGCGGTCGGGACCATCCAAGAAACAAAGTTCCATGTGATCCAAGGCGACATGAGGTAAAATGCGTTACTCGAGAGGCCTTGGATCCATAACATGAGGGCAGTACCCTCGACGCTTCATCAAGTCCTGAAGTTCCCAACACCAGAAGGAATCAAAAAGGTGTAAGGTGAACAACCTGCCGCCAAAGAAATGTTTCCAATCGATGAAGTAGTATCGGTATCGTCGCTTTCATCAACAAAGAAATCAGAGTCAAAGGGAAAGCGAGAAGTCAAATAGCAACCACAGTAACCAACTTCGGCGCGATCGGAGGAGCAGGAAACTTTCGAGGATGATGATTATATGATACCTCGAACCTTCATAATCCACGACGATTCTGATACAACAAAGTCAGCAGTCGAAGAGATGGAACAAATCATACTAATCGAGCATCTGTCCAATCGAAAGGTAAACCTGGGCACGGGTTTAACCCCCGAGCTTAAGAAAAAACTCGTTTCATTCCTTTTAGATAACATGGATTATTTTGCTTGGTCCCACCTAGATATGACAGGGATCCTACCAGAGATTACTACGCATCGACTGAGCTTGGACCCGAAGTTCCACCCGGTAAATCAAAAGAGAAGACCCCAGTCTGAGGTTAAACATGCCTTCACCAGGGACGAGGTAACCAAACTTCTCAAAATAGGGTCCATTCGGGAGGTAAAATATCCCGAATGGCTAGCAAACATAGTCGTAGTCCCTAAAAAGGGGGATAAACTTAGAATGTGCGTAGACTACAAGTATCTAAACAAAGCATGCCCTAAAGATTCTTTTCCTTTGCTGAATATCGATTGCATAATCGATGCCACGGTCGGCCACGAGATCCTTAGCTTTCTTGATGCCTACTCCGGGTACAATAAAATACAAATGAACCCGGAGGACCAGGAAAAAACTTTGTTTATCACTAAATACGACACCTATTGCTATAATGTAATACTGTTCGGACTAAAAAATACAGGTTCTACTTATCAATGCCTAGTAAATCGAATGTTCAAAGAACAAATAGGTAAATCAATGGAGGTTTATATTGATGATATGCTAGTTAAGTCCCTACGAGCAGGCGAGCAGAGGACCATTTAAAACATTTGTAGGAGACCTTCGACATACTGGGAAAGTACAACATGAAGCTTAACCCGGAGAAATGAGCATTCGGGGTCGGTTCGGGCAAGTTCCTCGACTTTATGGTATCAAATCGGGAAATCAAAATCAACCCCAATAAAATCAAAGCAATCGAAGACATCATAGTTGTTGATAATGTTAAGGTTGTACAATGGTTAACATGAAGCATAGGCACCATGGTTCGATTTATTTCGAGGTCCTCAGATAGGAACCACCGGTTCTTCTCATTGCTTAAGAAAAAGAGAAATTTCACATGGACCCCGAAATGTCAACAGGCTTTGGAGGAACTCAAACGATACATGTCAATCCCTCCATTGCTTCATACCCCGAAGGCGGACGAGCAACTTTACTTATACTTAGCGGTCTCAGAGATAGCGCTAAGTGGGGTCTTAGTTCGAGAAGAGCAAGGTACGCAATTTACTATTTATTATGTTAGTCGGACCCTAGGTCAAGCCGAGACCCGATACCCACACTTAGAAAAATTAGCGCTTGCTCTAATAAGCGTCTCTAGGAAATTAAAACCATTTTTTCAATGTCACCCAATTTGTGTTGTAACCACCTACCCCCTTCAAACATTTTGCACAAGCTTGAACATTCGGGTCGATTGGCCAAATGGGCCATCGAGATAAGCGGCTACGATATCGAGTATCAACCCCGAACGACCATCAAGTCTCAAATCTTGGCAGACTTTGTGGTCGAGTTCATGCCAGCCCTCGTACCCGAGGTCAAAAAGGAACTATTATTAAAATCGGGTACATCATCAGGGGTATGGACCCTCTTCGCAGACGATGCTTCGAACGTGAAGGGGTCTGGGCTAGGCATAATTTCGAAGCCGCCCACAGGTTATACAATTAGACAGTCTATCAAAACTTCGAAATTAACTAATAATGAGGCCGAGTATGAGGCCATAATTGCAGGTCTCGAGCTAGCTAAGTGCTTGGGAACGGAGGTCATCGAGGCCAAGTGAGACTCCCAACTTGTGGTAAATCAAATCAACAGAACTTTCGAGGTTCGAGAAGATCAAATGTAGAGGTACTTGGACAAACTACAAGTGTCTCTACATCGATTTAAATAATGGACCCTATAGCACATACCTCGAGAACAAAATAGCGAGGCTGATGCCCTTGCAAATTTGGGGTCGTCGATCGAAGATAATGAACTTAGCTGGGGGATTGTCGTACAACTTTCGAGGTCAATAATCGAAGAAGGACATGCCAAAATAAACTCCACAAGTCTAACCTGGGATTGGAGGAATAAGTACATCGAATACCTAAAAAAAGGGAAACTTCCATCAAATCCTAAAGAATCGAGGACTCTATGCACGAAGGTCGCATGGTTCACATTGGTCGAGGGTGGAACACTGTATAGGGGAACGTTCGATGGACCATTAGCGAAATGTTGGGACTAGGAGACACCGACTATGTTCTACGGGAAATTCACGAGGGCACTTGCAGAAATCATTCCGGTGCCAAGTCATTATCTCACAAAGTCATCAGAGTAGGATACTATTGGTCCGATATGGAAAAGGACACTAAAGAATTTGTTCGAAAGTGCGACAAGTGTCAAAGGTATGCGTCGATGATCCACCAGCCCGGAGAGCAACTCCACTTAGTCCTATCCCCATGGCCGTTCATAAATAGGGGATAGATATCGTCGGACCTCAAATCGGCCCCAGGTAAAGATAAATTCATTTTGTTTATGACTGACTATTTCTCTAAGTGGGTTGAAGCACAGACCTTCGAGAAAGTCAGAGAAAAAGAAGTCATAGACTTCATCTGGGACCACATTATATGTTGATTTGGAATGCCTGCCAAGATCGTTTGCGAAAATGGAAAGCAATTCGTCGGCAGCAAAGTGACAAAGTTTTTCGAAGACCACAAAATAAAAAAGATTATGTCAACACCGTATCATCCTAGTGGGAACGGACAGGCCGAATCGACAAACAAGACCGTCATCCAAAATCAGAAGAAAAGATGGAACGAAGCTAAAGGAAAATGGAGGGAAATACTGCCCGAGGTCCTTTGGGCGTATCAAACAACATCAAAATCCAGTACGGGGGCAACACCATTCTCTATAGTCTATGGTGCTGAAGCTCTGATCCCGGTCGAAGTCGGGGAACCTAACTTCAGGTTTCTGTATGCAACGGAAGAGTCAATCACGAGGCTATGAATATGAGCCTCGAATTTCTAGATGAAGACGGGAACCCCTCTCGTTCGAATGGCCGCACAAAAATAGCGGATCGAGAGGTATTACAACCGAAGATCCAATCTTTGATACTTTTAAACTGGGGACTTAGTTCTGAGAAAGGTCACCCTCAATACTCGAGACCAAATGAAGGTAAACTTGGCTCGAACTGGGAGGGACCGTATCAGGTCCTTGATATCGTCGGGAAGGGATCCGACAAACTTGGCACAACGGACAACGAGCAATTACCAACCAATTGGAATGTATCACTCCTCAAACGATACTACTGCTAAGGTACGACCTTCTCCATTTTCATTTACATTTTATACTAACCAATTGCAGGTGTTCAATCGAAGACATCAAAGGATCCTTCATCACAAAGTCCTTAGGTCTGAAAGCACGCGTTGCACTCTTTTTCCCTTAGATCGGTTTTTGTCCCAACTGGGTTTTTCTGGCAAGATTTTTAATGAGGCCACCATTGTTCGTGCTAACTTAAGAGCAATTCAACAGTATCCGAGGCTTCATTACAATCAACCTCGAATACTAGGGGGCATCACCCTCGGATGTCGATTTTTTTATAAGGAAGATACTTCGTGTCGACAGGGTCTCGATAGGTAAAACTTTGTAAGGGACAAACGGTCAAGCGAACCGTGCCCATATAGATTACTCAAGCCCTAAAGGCAAACATGTACGCATGTATAATATATTGAGAGAAGTATTTTTCCTTGCCAAATATTTCATGCCTTAGAGAAATTTTTACTTTACGATTTCATACATTAGGTCTGTAGTGGAAACAAGCTTAAGGGCCGATCGTAACTGAAGTTCAAACAGCTTACCCCGTACTCAGGGACTGCCATCCGAAAAATCGATGTAATCGAACTACTAAAATCTCGAGATCATAAGACCTTAAAAAGGCAATCCTCGTTTTTATAGGCCACGACTACCCACTCGGGGACTCACACTTCGAACAAGTTTGAAGTGTAATCGGGAAATAAGCCCAAAAGGCAAACCCCAAATTAAAGGCTACGGCCAAACTAACACGGTTCGGAGACGTCCGAATTCCGTGATAAAACATGCCTTCTAATATCTTCACAAACCGGTTAAAAAGGCTACCCTCGGCAAAATTATAAAGGGTTTCGACAACTTCTACCCTCAAAAACCCTAAGGGGTACCGGATTGTTCGAACTCTCGAACAACCTTATTTCATGCTAAGGCATAACAAATTTCTATATGGTTAACTTCTTTTTAGCCAAAAAGGGAAAAAGCCATTCTTTTAAGGCCATACCGGCCAAATTCAAAAGGCCTAAGGGCCATGATGTTTTGAGTTCGAGGGATCATCCTCACTTAATTACGACCTAAACGTTATCCTAATTTGAGTTTGAGCAAGTACTCACTCGACATTAGTTCGGTTTCGGTCCAAATTTGCCTGAACCTCTAACCTATGAATGCAATTTCATAATGCATAAATAAAATAAAGTAAAGACAGAATGGATAGGGAAAGAAAATACCTTTTACATATCAAAAAGTTATTTAAAGGGAAACATGGCCCGATTAGAATTTACAAAAAGACCGTAAACACTTAATCTTCTCCAGGAGCAACATCTTCGTCCTCAGAGCCTTCTCCACTCTTGGAATCATCATCATCAGAAAAGAGCAACACTTTGGCTTCAGCCTTAAGCTCTTTCGCATTCTTGATCTCGATAGCAAGGTCAAATCCGCGAGCGTGAATCTCCTCAAGAGTCTTTCTTCGAGACCGACACTTGACATGCTCGGCAACCCAGTATGATCGAGCCTGAGCAGCATCGGCAACTTTTGCCCGAGCTTGAGCACCCTCAGCATCAGATCGGTAGACAGTCACGGGCTCCTCAGCATCGGCCTTATCCGTCTCAGCCTCAAATTTTGCCACTGCAAGCTCTGTGTCCAACCGAGCCTGTAGCTCCTCAATTTTCTTGGCTTGTTCTAAGTTCTTCTCTTTCATGCCTTGGAGTTGGCTTTCGGCTGAGGATAACTGAGCTCGAGCAGTCTCTTTCTCTGAGGCAAGGCGGTCCATCTTTTTCTTCCACACTATAGTCTCCGCCTTCACCTCATCTACTTCTTCTCGGAGTTGCACGATCATTTTGTGCAGCCGCTGGACCTTTGAGATCGAATCATTAGCCATAACTCCTAAACCGAGGCCATAAGCGTCTAAGAATTTATTTACCTGCTCGGTCAGTTCGCTTTGTTCTTTTTGGGCCACGGCCAGTTCAGCCTAGAGGCCTTTGATTTCTTTTTCTTTTTGCTCACCGAGAAGCCTGAGAGCATTTTTCTCCTCGGTAAGCCCTTGAATCTCAGCATCAGATCGGCTCAACTCTCTTTGATACTTAAAGAAAGCCTCATGATGAAGTACCGAGGCCTACACAAACAGAAGGGAAAGATTTAGGCAAGGAAGGAAAAACATAAGTATGAAGATCGGTGTTAAAAAAGAAAGTTAAGGCTTACTCGATTCAAAGTTTGCTGGGCCTCATTGAAGAGACACGGTGATCCCACCTCGTCCATCAGAGCTTGATCTTCCTCGGAGACCAGACCTTAAAGATAACTAGCCACCCCCACGGGGGCAGCAAAAACTCGTGCATCCTCCGGGATCGTAATAATGATAGTCCGTTTGAACTCGGGATCAACGCTGGGGGGCGGAAATTGGCTGGTCAATCTGAAACTCGAGGAACATTTTCCCAAGCTCCTCCTCGATACTTCCAAGTCATTCAAGCCGGCGACATCGTCGACCCCGGTAAAACAACCTTAGAAAAGGTCTTCCCCTCTGAGGGCGCATTCTACTTCAGGGGCCTTCATGGCCTGAGCCTCCCGAACTTCCCCTTTCAAGAATGAAGGAAGCGGTGGGGAGTCTCCGATTTCTATTGCCCCAAGTGAGTCACTTGAGGCGTTCTCTTCATTTCAAAGGGCCACGGATCGGGCCCCTTCGGACATACCCGCGGACTGCTCATTTCGGTGAGAGACATCTTCAGTCTCCAACAACTCGGGGACTTTGCCCGGGCCCTCTTCCAAGACCCCATCGGTTCGAGGCGGAATCTCTTCAACCCTCACCGACTCGGAGGCCTTTGGGGCCTCGGTGTTCCTCTTCATTCAGGCCACCAACTCGGAGCCGTCATCTTCATTTTCTTCTTCTTCCTCTCTTAGCTGCTGAACTACCTCCACAGGCAGCGCGACAGTGTCTTTCTTTAGCTTACAAGCTGGATTTTTCTTGGGCTTTGGATCCTTAGAGGTTGAAATACTTTTCCTCTTCTTGTCTTTCACCGGTTTTGGGACCGGGGGCGAAGTCTCCTCCTCACCAGACGGAGGCCTCATCGGCACATCCTTCTCGTGACCTGCAAAAGAAAAACAAGTATCGGGAGAAATTTAGACAACAATCAAGGTTGTCGAGATATGCGAAAACTTACCATGGCTTCGGGCCTCCCATTGACCCTTTGACAATTCGCGCCATACGCGCTCAACGTGTGTAGAGGTCGACACCAAGCTCCTAAACCAGTTTGCTAGATGGGGAATCACACCCGGCATCTAGGCAATGGCTGCACCAAGGAAAACACCGGTAAGAAAGGATGAGAAAGAGAAGATAATAAATAGAAGTTAAAAGGTGGAATTATACTCACGTTTCATATTCCATTTCTTTGGAAATGGCATGCTCTCGGCTGGGATCAGGTCCGAGGTCTTCACTCGGACAAATCGGCCCATCTTACCCCGGTCCCTATCCTCAATCGTGCTCAAGGAGACCGCCTTCGAAGACCGACGTTGAAGATTTATTAGCGTACCTCGATAAAGTTGGGGGCTATACAGACGAATGAGATGGTCGAGGGTGAAGGGAAGCCTCTCGACTTTGCTCACAAAAAATCAAAGCAATGTCACTATCCTCCAAAAGGAAGGATGAATCTGGCCGTGGGTGGCCTCACACTTCTTGCAGAAGTCCACAATGATTAGGTCAAGAGGATCGAATG
Source organism: Nicotiana attenuata (assembly GCF_001879085.1). Lineage (NCBI taxonomy): Eukaryota > Viridiplantae > Streptophyta > Magnoliopsida > Solanales > Solanaceae > Nicotiana > Nicotiana attenuata. Next base: position 29,768 of record NW_017670518.1, read on the forward strand.
TGAAAGGGTATGTGTAAACACTCAAAAACCCCTCCACATGCGTAGTGATTGACTCTTCGAGCGAGAGCACCACCACGTGGTTGTCTACCCAGTTGTAGTCCTTTTTAACTTGCTTTAAAAGGCCACTGGTGATCGTTCATATGTACCTCGACATCGGCTCACATCGGCCTGGAACCGAGAAGGTCTTTTCAACTTTGAAATTGAAGTCAAGGACACATGGCGGAGGAAAGAATTCTTCAGAGAGTGGATCTACCACTGGTTGTCCGCCGACCGGCTTAGACGAGAAAGCTTTTCTTTCTGCAGCACAATTTTGGATGTTTTTGGGTTTGAGTTTAAAGAAAGAAGAAGAAAACAAGACTTAGTGATTTGAGAGAAGATTTATAACAAAACCCGGAGATTATACAGAACGGAAAAACTTAAAAGATGTAAAAAGCTTTGAAGATTAGAGCAGAGATTAAGGGTAAAGTTTGGGAAAGAGAAGCAAAGCGCATTTATAGGATGAAGATGACGGTTCAGAATCGATGATCGCCGATAGCAACTAACAGGTATTTAATGCCTCGAATATACGAATAGATGGGATGTTTCGGTCACCTCTACTGCTTATGTCACGTTGCTTACTTCATGGTAAATCGAGGGCAAGTTTGAAGCCTCAATTCGTTTCTTGTCATTACACTCCAAAAAATAAGGGGACTATCTGTATACGGCTAAAATCGGGTCCACCCGATTTTACTAATTTATCGGGTCCCGGGTAAAGTATCAAAGACCGGGCACCGAGGCGCGAAGCCTGGGTACCGAGTTCGGAATTCGAGATGCCTGTTGAGATCGAGGCCAGTTGTGATCGAGGCCAAATGGGACAGACAGCGGGCAAGATCGATGACTGCATAATAACGGAAAGGTGAGATATCTGTTACAGATCTAAGATCATGGCGATAATCTCGGAACAGATCAAATCAATGGCGGTTGTGTAGGCTAATCATGGGATTTACTTCCCTAATTAGAATTGTACCATAGATAGGATTTCTCTACTATATAAAAAGGGTTATAATTATTTTGTAATTACCTTACATTCACGCATATCAAAGCAATACAATACTTTCTGTCTAGCTTATATTCTTGTTCATCAGTTTGCTTATTCCTTAACTATTCGGGTACCGACCAGTTCGAGGGCACTCAAGCTCGGGGGCTAAATTACGTTTCAACACTGGTCTGCTTTATCCTATTGCTAATTTCTATTACTAATCTTTATATTTACCAATTGGTATTAGGTGAAATCACGTGTCCTTAAAACCATACTATAAGTTTAATTGTTATCCAATTTTAAGGGTAAATAATGTTAGATGGCATAAACCTCCAAAAGACTCAAGGATTGCGTAGGAGATTGAGTGATGGGTTACACTGATTCATGTCTTGCAGCTTCACCTCTACCAGCTGAACTACTAGCACTCCCGCACGGCTTGAGGACTGCCTGCAACAAACCATGTGCTCTTTGATGATTTGATAAGTTATGCAAGTGTGGTTTAATTTTGGTGATTTGTCAAACTTCATGGAAGAACCAGATAAGAACATGATACAATCGGTTCCCTTGCGCTCTTTGCAACATACCTTGTTGACTGTTTTAATTCTCAGGGAAAACAAATGAGGGAACATATAGGATCAGTTCCTCAGGTCGTCGCGCAAGTCAATTCTACAACTGTTAATGTTGTTGCACTGTACTTGCAATAGTACAACAACATAGCTGCAATTTGCTAAACCGAAAATGCCCTTGTAAGTACCCTCATGATCTCTCATATATATACAACATGTTACAAGGATTTGACCTAATACTTACAATTAAAAAAATATTACTCTCTCAAGTACTAGCCGCCGCAGCCTTCAAGGCTTTCTCAAGAACAAGGCTGCTACAACCTCAAGGACCAAATCCCGACACTGAAGATATCTTAAGTCCTTAGGTTTGTTGAGTCTTTGTTGTTTTGTTCTTCACTTGTAATCCTACACTACTTTCAAGAAGTGTCTTTGTTGGACATATTACAATTATTATTTGGTTTGGTTTCTTGACTAGAGTTAGTCAAAGTTTGTTGCTTTGTAGAGTTATTGCAAAGGGGTTACAATAGAGTTATTGTAAGGAGTGAGGGCTTAAGATTTTAATTCCTAGATTGCAATAGGTTGTAATATGAACTTTGCTCGGTTTAGTGGAATTGAAATCCTACTAAGGTAGGTAGTAGTTTTTAATCCCTTGAGCAAGAAGTTTTCCATGTAAATATCATGTGTTATTAACTTTTCGCTTATTTACTGTGGGAACAGTTAGAGAACCTGGTTCCCTATACTGTTTTGTTTTACTTTCTGTTATGTTGCTGTGGAAACAGATGGAGAACCTAGTTCCCTATACTATTTGGTGGACACCTATTTTTTATCATTCAACCATTAGAGCTAGAAACCGGTTCAACAGAAGTGATTAGAACATTACAAGAGGGTAATGAAACTTATAATGTTGTTATTCATGAATGCAGGTTGTTCATGCTCCAATTACTGAAGGTCTCGCTGATCAAGCATTACTTTAGGCAAGGGAATGCAGTTGCACACCTACTAGCTAGGGAAGCTTCCTCCCAGACTGATTTAACAAGGCTTACATGCTTTGCTCGTCTACCGCTTTTTGTTGTGTCTGAAATCAAAAAAGACAAGAAAGGAGTATCTGTTTTTGTTAAATACCTTTCATCTACAGTTTGTAATATGCTAGCTATTACGGGAAATTAATGTGTCCTACGTGACCCTATCACGGAATGTAATATATTGGAACATCCTTAGTATTAATATAAAGTTTTCCTATTTCCTAAAAAAATACAAAAAGATATGTCTCTTTAATTTCTCTGCTTTATGAGCGTTGCCTTACTGCTTTACTTACGTTCAACAAATGGAAGTTGTTATGAATGTGTTTACATTATTGTTTAAGGTTTTATACGAGAAAGAAATAAATTATGGACGCAAAGAAAACTGCAAAGCGGATGAACAGACGCGATATATTTATTTTCTACATGCTATACATCCTTCTTTTTGTGGAGGGTAAAAGAAAAAGAGTTTTTTCGCTCAATAGATTATTTATTTAAAATTAATTACATAACTAACAACATTTTTTGATTTATTTTTAAAATAGCATATTATTTACGTTTCTAGAATATTAAGAAGTTTAAACGTCTAATGTCTAACAAATTTTAATAATTTACTTGCCCACAAATTAAGGGATCACTTTAATCTATCTTTTTATCTATCTATCCATCCATTTATATATATATATATATATATATATACACACACACACATTCTCTCTCATCAGTATACTAACTGTTAGACCCTTGACAAAGTTGATCGGCAAATGGCGCGGCTGTGGCAAGAATTTGGCATGATAAACCTGCCATTGGCCTATGTGCGGGGCAATAACCATGCAAGACAATGGGGGCATTGTCAATAGCAACAAAGTGTTGCAAGTATAAGGTATGACGGACTACACTAAAGCACAAGTGGGGTTGTGTGCAAGCAAAGGACATGGTCTTAAAAGGGGCAAGGCGGGCTGGTCAGAAGCTTGACAAGGCAATGCGAGAAAGACCTAGGCGCTAAGACAAGGTGGCTTAATGCCAAGGTAGTGGCATTGGCAACGCGGTGATTGGCTTAGGTGAGCGGGCTAGCACCTAAGTAATTTGTGGGTAAACGACTTAGCAAGGGAATGGCATCATGGCTTGGTGACTTGGTGCTAATATCAGCTACGGCATTGGCAAATGGCAGACTTGATCAAGTAAGGGCGACTTGACATGAATAAGCGGCTGTGGCAGCGGGCGTGTGTGCGGCTAAGTCATGGGCGACAAGCTGTGGCTATGACATTGGGGAGGAGCAGTGTCGAAGGGCAAGACTGGGCGCAATTCCAGCCTTGGGCGAGCAGCAGATAGACAAAAACACGCACATACAGTGCACAAAGAACGATTACCAAGTGTGCTGGACACATGCTGTGCAGTTGGGCGGTTACAACTGCTTTGTCCTAGAGTAGTTGATCATGGGGCTAAGTGGATTGACGTTTTTAAAGCATGTTAGATCATGACATACACATTTTTTATCATGGCCTATCAGTCGGGGGTGTCAACTAAAATAGGAAAGCTAAAAAGGGGTAACTGCACTATAAATAAGTGTGCTAGCAGCCCCTAAAGACGGCTAAGTACCTAGGGAGGGAAAACGGGCAAGATGTAGGCATAGGGTTGCCAATGTCAAGGCTTGAGCATGGCAAATTATGTGCCATTGCCTTGCCAACATCAGTGGGCAACACAAAATGTCTTAGACAGGGGCTTTTATAAGGCAGATTGTGCAAGTGTCAGCAATTTCGTGAGTTGGTGTCTGCCAAGGGTGGCAGCACCTTGCCAAACTCGAGATTTTCCTTAATAACTCATTTATTATAAAAAAATTGGGAAAGGTTCTCGTAATTCTGCGTGTGCCTTATCTATTTTCTTGTTGCCTTGAAATTATTCTAAGTGTTAAACCTCGCAAGTGAAAAGAAATCAGGCGAAGGCTGAGCCAAGTAGGGACTTGATTGCCACACTGCGGGTAGGTTTTTGGCTAACTGAAAATGCCCCTGTGACAACTGGTATCAAAGCAGAGCATGTTCGTGATGAGGGCGAGATGGCTATGAACATGACGGCAAGACAAAGGGTCAGTGTGTTTGTTCGTGGACGGGACTGTCCGTGCTTGAAAATTCAGAAAAGGCAAGCAAGGCAGTATGTAAAATTTCGAGTTCATGGGTGCCAAAATCAGCAGTGGATTCTTTCAAATCAGGCTAGTTGTGTGCCGAATTTGCTGTGGGAATGACGGGAAGGAGAAGCAAATGAGAAAAATGTTGCACTTGAGGGCAAGGACAACGTAATTCTTAAAAGGATGCTGAACTTATGAGGTCTTTGCAAATGACGAGCATGTGTGGGAATTATTCGACGAGGGCGTCGAATTCAACTAGTTGGGGTGGATTTTTAGACCCCTTACAAAGCTGATCGGTAAATGGCACGGCTGTGGCAAAGATTTGGCATGATGGCCTTGTCATTGGCCTATGTGCGGGGCAATTAATATGCAAGACAATGGGGGTGTTGTCAATAGCAACAAAGTGTGACAAGGCTAACGTTTGACGGACTACACTAAAGTACGAGTGGGGCTGTGTGCAAGCAAAGGCCAATATCTTGAAGGGGCAAGGCGAGCTGGACGGAAGCTTGACAAGGCAATGCAGGAAAGACCTAGGTGCTAAGACAAGCCAGTTTAGTTCCAAGGACGCGGCATTGGAAACACGGTGTTGCATTGTCTTAGGTGGAAGAGCTGGCACCTAAGTAATTTGTGGGAAAACGACTTAGCAAGGGAAATAACATCATGGCTTGGTGACTAGATACCAAGGCATTTGCATTGTCAATACGGTGTTGCATTAGCTTAGGTGAGCGGGCTGGCACCTAAGTAATTTGTGGGCAAATGACTTAGCAAGGGAAATAACATCATGGCTTGATCAAGTAGGGGCGACTTGGCATGAACAAGAGGCTATGGCAGCGGGCGTGTGTGCGACTAAGACATGGGAGAAAAGATATGGCTATAACATTGGGGCGGAGCAGTGTCAAAGGGCAAGGCTGGGCAATGCTAGCCTTGGGCATGCAGCAAATGGCCAAAACCATGAACATGCAGTGCACATGGAGCTATTACCAAGTGTGCTGGGCACATGCTGTGCAGTTGGGCTGTTGCAACTGCCTTACCCAAGAGTGGCTGATCATGGGGCTAAGTGGATGCGGGATTTTAATGCATGTTAGATCATGCCATGCACATTTTTTTATCAAGGGTAATCATGGCCTATCAGCTGGGGGTGTCAACTGAAATACGAAAATTAAAAAGGGCTGACTGCACTATAAATATGTGTGCTAGCAGCCCCTAAAAATGGCTAAGTACCTTGGGAGGGAAAATAGGCAAGATGTAGGCATAAGGTTGTCTATGTCAAGGCTTGAGCATGGCAAATTATGTGACATTGCCTCGCCAAAATCAGTGGACAACACGAAATGTCTTTGGCAGAGGCTTTTATAAGGCAGATTGTGCAAGTGTCGGCAATTTTAATTTGTGAGTTGGTGTCTGCCAAGAGTGGCAACACCTTGCCAAACTCGATATTTTCCTTAATAATTCATTTATTTTAAAAAGTTGGTAAAGGGTTCCCATAATTCTGCGTGTGCCTTATCTATTTTCTTGTTGCCTTGAAATTATTCTAATTGTTAAACCTCGAAAGTGAAAAGAAATCGGGCGAAGGCTGAGCCAAGTAGGGACTTGACTGCCACACAGCGAGCAGGTTATCAGCTGACACAAAATGCCCTTGTGATAAGTGGTATAAGAGCAGAGCAGGTTCGTGATGAGGGTGAGATGGCCATGAACAAGACAGCAACAAGGGGTCAGTGTGTTTGTTCGTGGATGGGACTGTCCATGCTTAGAAAATTCAGAAAAGGCAAGCAAGGCAGTATGCAAAATTTTGAGTTCATGGGTGCCAAAATTAACAGTGGGTTCTTTCACATCAGGCTAGTTGTGTGCCGAATTTTCTATGGGAATGATGGGAAGGAGAAGCAAATGAGAAAAACGTTGCACTTGAGGGCAAGGACAACGTAATTCTTAAAAGGATGCTGAACATCTTTGTAAATGGCGAGCATGTGTGGGGATTATTCGACGAGGGAGTCGAATTCAACTGGTAGGGGTGGTTTGTTAGACCCTTGACAAAGATGATCGGCAAATGGCGTGGATGTTGCAAATATTTGGCATGATGGCCTTGCCATTGGCCTATGTGCGGGGCAATTGACATACAAGACAATGGGCGTTGTTAATAGAAACAGAGTGTTGCAAGACTAAGGTGTGACAGACTACACTAAAGCACGAGTGGGGCTATGTGCAAGCAAAGGCCAAGGTCTTGAAGGAGCAAAGCGAGCTGGACGGAAGCTTGACAAGGCAATGCGGGAAAGAACTAGGCGCAAAGACAAGGCGGTTTAGTTCCAAGGCAGTGGCATTGGTAACACGGTGTTGAGTTGGCTTAGGTGGGCGGGCTGGAACCTAAGTAATTTGTGGGCAAACGACTTAGCAAGGGAAATAGCATCATGGCTTGGTCACTTGATGATAATATCAGCTATGGCATTAGCAAATGACAGACTTGATCAAGTAGGGGTGACTTGACATGAACAAGCGGATGTGGCAGCGGGCGTGTATGCGGCTAAGTCATGGGCGACAAGTTGTAGCTATAACATTGGGGCGGAGCGGTGTCAAAGGGAAAGGCTGGGCAATGCTAGCCTTGGGTGTGCAACAGATGGCCAAACCCACGCACATGCAGTGCACATGGAGCGGTTACCAAGTGTGTTGGGCACATGCTGTGCAGTTGGGCGGTTTCAATTGCCTTGTCCAAGAATGGCTGATCATGGGGCTAAGTGGACGCACGTTTTTAATGCATGTTAGATCATGACATGTACTTTTTTGATCATGGGTGATCATGGCCTATCAGTTGGGGATGTCAACTGAAATAGGAAAACATAAAAGGGCTTACTGCACTATAAATATGTGTGCTAGCAGCCCTTAAAAATGGCTTAGTACCTAGGGAGGGAAAACGGACAAGTTGTAGGCATACGGTTGTCTATGTCAAGGCTTGAGCATGGCAAATTATGTGCCACAACCTTGTCAAAATCAGTGGGCAGCACGAAATGTCTTAGGCAGGGGCTTTTATAAGGCAGATTGTGCGAGTGTCGGCAATTTTGTGAGTTGGTGTCTGCCAAGGGTGGCAGCACCTTGCCAAACTCGAGATTTTCCTTTGTAATTTATTTATTATAAAAGGTTGGGAAAGGGTTCCCGTAACTATGCGTGTGCCTTATCTATTTTCTTGTTGCCTTGAAATTATTTTAAGTGTTAAAACCTCGAAAGCGAATAGAAATCGGGCGAAGGCTGAGCTAAGTAGGGACATGACTGCTACACAGCGGGCAGGTTTTTGGCGGACAAAAAATGCCCCTGTGACAACTGGTATCAGAGCGGAGCAGGTTCGTGATGAGGGCGAGACGACCATGAACAAGACGGCAAGACAGGGGGTCAGTGTGTTTGTTCGCGGACGGGATTGTCCGTGCTTAGAAAATTCAGAAAAGCCAAGCAAGGTAGTATGGAAAATTTCGAGTTCATGGGTGCCAAAATCAGCAGTGGGTTCTTTCTAATCAGGCTTGTGTGCCAAATTTGCTTTGGGAATGACGGGCAGAAGAAGCAAATGAAAAAAAAGTTGCACTTGAGGACAAGGACCACGTAATTCTTAAAAGGATGCTGAACTTGTGAGGTCTTTGCAAATAGCGAGCATGTGTGGGGATTATTCGACGGGGGCATCAAATTCAACTGGTCTGGGCGGTTTGTTAGACCCTTAACAAAGTTGATCAGCAAGTGGCAAGGATTTGGCATGATGGCCTTGCCATTTTCCTATATGCGGGGTAATCAACATGCAAGACAATGGGGGCGTTGTCAATAGCAACAAAGTGTTGCAAGGCGAAGGTTGTGACGGACTACACTAAAGCACGAGTGGGGTTGTGTGCAAGCAAAGGCCAAGGTCTTGAAAGCGCAGGGGCGGGCTGGAGGGATTTTTGACAAGGCAATGCGGGAAAGACCTAGGCGCTAAGACAAGGCGTCTTAGTGCCAAGGTAGTGGCATTGGCAACACAGTGTTGCATTGGCTTAGGTGTGCGGGCTGGCACCTAAGTAATTTGTGGGCAAACGACTTAGCAAGGGAAATGGCATCATGGCTTGGTGACTTGATGCTAATATCAGCTATGGTATTGTCAAGGGCAGACTTGATCAAGTAGGGGCAACTTGACATGAGCAAGCGGTTGTGGCAGCGGGCGTGTGTGGGGCTAAGTCATGAGCGACAAGCTGTGGCTATGACATTGGAGCGGAGCAGTGTCAAAGGGCAAGGCTGGGCGCAATGCCAGCCTTGGGCGTGCAGCACATGGCCAAAAACACACACATGCAGTGCACATAGAGCGGTTACCAAATGTGCTGGGCACATGCTGTGCAGTTGGGCGATTACAACTGCCTTGTCCAAGAGTGAAAAATCATGGGGCTAAGTGGATGCACGTTTTTAAATCATGTTAGATCATGACATGCACGTTATTGATCACGGCCTATCAGTTGAGGGTGTCAACTGAAATAGGAAAATTGTAAAGGGCTGACTGCACTATAAATATGTGTGCTAGCAGCCCTTGAAAACGGCTAAGTACCTAGGGAGGAAAAACGGGCAAGATGTAGGCATAGGGTTGTCTATGTCAAGGCTTGAGCGCCATTGCCTTGCCAAAATCAGTGGGCAACACGAAATGTCTTAGGCAGGGGCTTTATAAGGCAAATTGTGCAAACGTCGGCAATTTTGTGAGTCGGTGTCTGCCAAGGGCGGCAACACCTTGCCAAACTCAAGATTTTCCTTTGTAATTCATTTATTATAAAAGGTTGGGAAAGGGTTCCTGTAATTCTACGTGTGCGTTATCTATTTTTTTGTTGCCTTGAAATTATTCTAAGTGTTAAACCTCGAAAGTGAAAAGAAATCGGGCGAAGGCTGAACCAAGTAGAGACTTGACTGCCACATAGCAAACAGGTTATCGGCGGATAGAAGATGCCCCTGTGACACTAACCATTCCTGTTATTCTCTCCAAAATTCACCCATATATCTTGCCTTCGATATTTCATCAAATTCACTCTAAATCCCTCCACACTTCTTCTTCTAGACACCACCATCCTTCTTCCATGACCCTAGATTGTTTCACTAAGATCATTGTAATTAAGAGAATGAAGAACAACAACAACTTACCCGACGAGAAAGAAAAAGATTGAAAGAAGTAGTCTTGGTTCTCAAAATTCCTAACAAACTGAAGGTTGCGCACTCTCAAATTCCTGTGAAGCTTTTGTGTTCAAGTGTTTTGCACCGGTGTATATCTTTTATGTATACTAATTCATAATTATGTATTTTTACTGTTTATCAAGATGTAATTTTTATTGTATATCTTCTGTATTTTATTTTTGTACCATGTATACGGTCTGTAACAGACTGAACATTTGCACTCGAATTGTTGGCAGATTAATTTAATATACCTCGAACATACATAGTGAAGAATTACTGACTATAAATCATGTGTGCAATATCGATTATCTCCTTTCATACAAAGAATTGCTGACTATTTTCTGGAACTCTCTTTTACGACTTGCTTTACCAAAAATGCCCTATTGAGGTAGGAGTAATGTCTACATACACACTACCCTCCCCAAACTCCACTTTGTGGGATTTACTAGGTCACTGTTGTTGTTGTAAAGCGAAAAATGATAGCCGACTCTCCTACGGTTATAAAAGCTCCCTGCCTTCCACAGTTGAGATGAAAGATTCAGAAATCATCTTTTATTTTTTGACATACCTCCAGTCTCCATTTATGAAAAACAAAACATGAAAGATAATGACATAAGAATGTACACAAGGCTAGTCCAAATTTCTCCATTCAGGACCAGAATTGGTTCCCTCACAAATTTTGTACTTATTGGTAAGGAGAATTTTCTACTTTCTACAGCACAATACATTGAACTCAATCATTTTCTCAGAAAATAAAAAGAGGATAACGGGTCCAGAATGCATATCACATGACAATTATGTACTTTCTACAGCTCACAACTACTAAGCACACCAATTTGTGACAAAGTAAAGAGTGGATATGAAAAACCTTGGAACCACGCAAATTCACTTTGAGAAAAAGCAATGGAAGCATGGTAACCTACCATGGACGGCAGAACCACAATCAGCAGACCAAACCACCGTGTATTCCACATTTCGGTGGTTGAAATTCACAGATCCATCCATGAGGGTTTGTCAATTCACCAAACAAAGGCTAGCGAGAATACACGCCAAAGGAATAGAACAATACTAGACTGAGAAACAAAGCGTCAAGATCTTTACAGAAAACCAATATATTGTCTCCTCCTTACGGGGTCCCCTAGCTACATGCATTCAATTGCCTGCTTTACCCAACGCACAAGATAGATGACTGAAATTTACACACCTACTAGACTGCCCGCTGAGGAGCCAGAAAAAGAAAATCTTTATAAAGTTGAACATGATGAAGATAAGATGCTGGAAAGAAACCCCAAAAAGGGGAGAAGTAACATAACACAATGTACTTATTCTAAAAAAACGAAGATGCCTCCGTCTAAGCAGTTCATCAACTTGCTATTGCAGCTCGAGTCCCTGCTAATATTAAAAAGAGAACAGAGCAAAGATTAATACAACAAAAAGTGAGATGGAAAATCAGAAAATCACATCTGAAAATAGTTGACTTGCTAAGTCAATCGCTTATATCATTCAGCTCATCGGGGATGTAAACCCAAATGTTAAATTCTGGTGCTTTGCCATGCAGTTTTCCTTTGATATTAAAATGCCAATAACCAATGTGTTGGCATATAAGCACCAGAACGGTAAGCAACAACATGCAAGGATCAAATATGAAAAGAACATCCACCCCCAAGCATAAGGAGGAGCTCACAACAGAGGCATACATTTTTCTTCCTTTTCTAGAAGAAAAGAGTGCTGGTGGCAATAATATAAGCCAACTGACGCAAAAGAACTCACTGTTGAAGGCTGTCGATGTCTCAATTTGACAAATTTAAGAGTAAGATCAAATATGAGAAATTTTCTCTTTGTATATGGAACTTCATAAGTTTACGCTACATAAAGATATAAAAGACTAGAACTTTTGCAATCCAAACCATTCATATTATTTTATCGAAATTGAGTTAAAGTTAAGTTACTTTCAAGTAGTGAAAAGGTAGAATCTTTCTGGGACTTGAGGAAACCAGACGAAAATGCAACTCTTCACAATTGAACTATTTAGGCTGAATATATGGACGGCCCACCAAACTTGCCCGATTTCTTCATTTAGACACCGGCGCTAATGGTTTTACCTATTGAACAACAGTTGTCATTTGAAAATGTACTTATTAGACACACGATGTTGGCATGACACCGAGTGTGTTCCACACATTGTTTAAGAGTGTGATATGCCTATATAATGCTAATTACGTGGGTCCCAAGGACAGGTGAGGAATTTTTTAAATTTTTTCCCTTTTTCGTTCCTCTCTCTCAGCTACCATACCGACATTAGTTTTCCGATCGATGTCGGACCGTCGGTCTCTAGCTTAGTTTCTAATGGGTTCACTCCATACAATGATTTAGCAAAGAAATTCAACGCAATTTGATAATTACCGGAGTACTTTTTTTCCTCAGTTTAAAATGGATTGGTTCAGATGGATCAAGATAGGAAAGAACACGGTAACTGCCTGAGTTCAGTTGACAACATGAACGTTCCGATGAAAAGGTCCTTTTTGACCTTAGAAACAGTGTCACCGCACAAAATGACAACATTTGGGTTGCCGTAAATGAAGGGCACCGGTGGCTGCTGGCTTTTCCAACAAACAAATCACCAATGGGACGAGTGAAGTAATGTGATGAGGATATTGATGAATACCGTTGCTGAAGAGAATGGAGAGGAAGAGACAAAGATAAAGAAATGGTTTTTTTTTTTTTTTTTGATAAGGAAGAGGGACCCTGGATCGGGGGATAAAAAGAAATGGTATTTCTGGAGGCAAAGATTATTTAGTGCAAGACTAATAGAAAGACGAGATTGTTTAGTACCAATCAGGATGGAGCTTGCTCAAATAGGATTTGTCGCCGGAAATATGGTCTGCCAGGATTCTTTTCTAATCAACTTCTCTTTTCTTAATCTTGCCCTTTTTTCCTTTGATGACATGTATTTTTATGATTGGCTTCATTTTGCACGTCACAGCAAGTGGAATTCACGCACTGAACTTAGTTTAGAGTTGTGAAATATGTGTTCAATTGACACAATTTGAACACAGGATAGGTGTGTTCAATAGGTACAAACCTTAGTTCAAGTGTCTAAATGAACAAATTGGGCAAGTTTGAGGGGCCGTCTATGTGTGTTCAGCCAACTATTTAACTGTTGGAAAACTTTAAAGCCCCCGAGAATTGCACTGCATCCTTATACAAAAACTTAAATCACTGCCCAACAATGATATAATACTATCACTTTATGATTTATTAGCACTTATTCAAGATCTGTAATTATTTAATAATATTTGTCAAATAACTATGAAAGATCAGTGTAATATATTCAGCAAACATCAGAAATGAACAATTAATTAGAACTTTGTGTCTTTGGATACAGGACCGTAAGCATTATGCACACACATATACACTCATTTTTTTAACAAGTACTGCTATATTTAATAGGTATTTCATGCTATACTGTTAAAATTTAGGTAGTGAAGCAGGGTCGGCAGATATAGGATCCTCTTCTATTTATTATTAGGGGACTCCACCCTTTGACTTCATTGAATTGACTCTTTCTCTATAGCTTTCAAGTACTGAACCCGATCCAACTCGAACCATGTACCTTTTCAGATTTGAGAGGTTAGGGAAGTTTGTTCCAAGTAAAAACTTGTCTTAACATTTTTCAAGAATCTTTCTTAAGCATAATCAAGCATGCCAAAGACTACTCATTATATTTAAATTGTGTCCTGCTAAATACTGTCATTAGTAGAATTTCCTATAAAACAATAAACCATGATATGCATTTGAAAATTTCAGTGCACGCCTCTAAATGCAAGGTCTAAGGAAGCCACCCTGGTTATATAAATGATGTAATTGAACATGATAAAGACATGCCTGTGAAAAAGTATATAATCAGGATTCATGTAAACCAAAAGGATGACGCTTTTATTTCAGGTTTCGGAGTAGTTAAGTCCATACCAAAAAGTGAAATTAAAATTAAAATTAAAGTCAAGTTCACCTTTTCTTTTACTCCCGCCAGAAGGGTTTCCAGCAGGGGCACCATTACCCAATGCACAGCCAGAACCCTCCTTCAGTTCAGAGGTCTGATTACCCAAACATTGGAGAGTCTCAAATTCACAGTTATCGAAGCCTTGTCCATCGAATGCTGTGTCATCCAAGTTTTTACCTTCTGATCCAGGGTGGAGGCAGTAAACCCGATCATCACATTGCAAGTTGCAAGGGTTCATCACATATGCTCCAGGGAGATTAGGATTAACAAGGTTCTGATAAACATCCCCACTCTTCATAGGCTTCTGGTATGGAAAAGATCCAATTTCACCTTCAATCCTTCCACGGATATCCACAAGCAAGCACTTGAGCCTTGCAATCTCAGCTTCCAACACAGCCTGACCCTGCAGCCTTTTCATGAGTTGCTGATTTATAGCCCTTAATCTGACAACTTCATCTTCTAATGAGGCAGCTCGAGCCTTCTTCTTCTCACGGTACTTACGAACCGCTTCTCTATTACCCAAAGGCCGTTTCTTTCTTTTCCCCTCTGCGGATTCAGCAGTATCATCACTGGCTGTCTTATCCTCACTCAGGGGAGGGACAATTTTGGTATGAACATGATAACATGTATGTGTGTGGGTGTTATCAGGGCCAGATGGATTGCAGGTGTGCGTATGAGTGCAAGCATGTGTATCCTTGAGAATTTCATTGAAGAAACTGTCCATTGAACCACTGTCTGGAAATTCACCAAAATTTGAACTTGACAACATTTCTTGATTAGAAAATTCCAGCTCACCGTCATCCATCACAGAAATCGCAAAAGAATTAAATAAGCCACAATCTGCAGGATAAACCCAAGAAATTAGGACTACTGAGGCACAGGTTTAGCAACCCTTACTCTTTCTACTCACTTTTTTTATTTTAAATAAAATAGTCCACCTACTGCTTCATGGTTTGGAACTAAGAGACCCCTGTCCAGATCATATTGCACCTCCAAACTCAGAAGTTTCAACAACTAGTCGTGATGTCAGGAGGAGGGACGAACCCCTGAAAGCAAAAGTTGAAATTCTAACTACAAGTTTAACTTGGTTGCACACAAAATACCTTAAACACACACACAACTAACCCACTCCCACCCTCAACCCAATGATGCAAAGCTCAAATTTGCAAATGAATCAAAATCCTAGAAGGGAAAATCAAGAGAACACGGCAAGGAGTTCAAAACTTGAGTACAATAAGTAATATAACTATGCTTTGCCAGGAAAATTGAAGTATTGTAAAGCTGAAATTCCAACAAAGATTTTAACTTTCTGTACGAAATAACTTATCAGACCCGCCCAACTACCCCACTTTCTAAAGCAATAAACAAAATCGATATTTAATGTGTCACATGATTTCAAAGCAGAAAAATTGAATCTTGAATACTACTCATTAAAGTTGAAAGTCATTAACAAAAATTTTAACTTCCCATTCGAAATAGCTTAAAAGAGACACCCAACTCTCCCATTCACCGCAAGAATCAAAATCCAGAATTTGCCACATAAATTTAAAGCAGAAAAAAAAAACGACTTTTATTCACGACCTTAACAACAACTATTATGCCTCAATCTCAAGTTAATTGGGTCAGTTTCAATCAAATTCATGAGCTTAAACTATCAGAAGATAACGACAAAGAAAAAAGAACCTTACGAGGTTACGACGAAGCAATTATGCAGCGACTGGAGTCTGAGTTGATGAAGAGAGGGGTTAAAAAGAAGAGCGAAAACTAAAGGATATGCGAGTTGTGTAGGAAAAGGGGAACCCTAGAAAAGGTGATTCTGGAGATATATGGGCAAATCTTTTAATGGCGGAAAAAAGAATGGTCGAAGAAGAGAGGGGCCAATACTAGTCAGAGATTCCAACAAAGGCAACCGGGTCCTCCTCTTCACTCTATGGGAAAGTCAGATACTCAATTGTTATTTATACCTACTTGAGGGGCCTCTTGTAATTCTTTAATCATGGAATTTCCTTGAACAAAAGTACAACTTGCGGTGCTGCACCAGCCTAGTCTGTATTAGTCATGCCACTATATAATGCTAAATATTCTCTGTTCTCCTGGGCATTTATGAGACTATTTGACTTAATGATCTGTTTAAGAAAAATACTCTTTTTATATTTTTATTTACCCTAAAAATCAGATAATATTTAAACTTATAATGTGGCTTTAAGGATACGTGATTTCGCCTAATACCAATTGATAAACGTAAAGATAAGTAATAAAAATTGACAATAATGTAAAGCAAACCCGTGTCTGAACAGGATTCAGCCCTCAAGCTTGAATACCCTCGAACTAGTTTGTGCAAGAACAATTAAAGTATAGCAAACTGGTGAACAAGAGAATGTAAACTAAAGAGAGAATATTATATTGCTTTGATCTGTGTGAATGTAAGGTGTTTACAAGATGATTAGGATCCCCTTTATATAGTAGAGGAATCCTATTTATGGTACAATTCTTATTACAAAATTAAATCCAATGATTAACTAGATAACCGCACCTGATTTGATCTGTTCCGAGATTTACGACATGATCTTCGGCCAGTCATGGATATCTCGCCTTTCCGTTATTGCGCTTTGCTCGAAGTCTATCATATTTGGTCTTGATCGCTGCTGGCCTCGATCTCGGCAAGCACCTCGATCCTTGGACTCTATACCTCGTCTTCGTGCTTTGGCCTGATCCATTACGAGGCTAACTCTCGATGCAGTTCCCTGATCTCGATCAAATAGCACAATCGGGTAGGCCCGGTTTTAACTATATACAAATAGTCCCCTCGTTTATTGGAATGCAAAGAGAAGAAACGAACTGAGCCTTTGATTTTGTACCTCGATCTATCATGACGTCATCCTCGTGACGTAAGCAACAAAAGTGACCGAAACGTCCTGTAGGTACAGTTCCCAAAATCATTACCGAGTGTCAATTGGTGGTCGGCCACCAGTGCCTTTGAACAGTCGCCGTGAATCCTTAAAGAGATCTTCTTCTCACTTCCTCAAACTTTACTTTGGATTTTCCTTGTACTAATCTTTAAAATCCCTTTAAGTTCTTCAAGTCTAGCTGCAAACCTTCAAAGCTTTTCTCATCTTTTAAGCCTTTCCGTTCTTGCACAGTCTCTAGGCTTCGTTATCAACCTTCCCCCAAAACACTAAGTCTTCTTCTCTCCTTCTTTCCTTAAGCTTATTTAAAATGGCAAAAACGTCAAAATTTGTTCCTCAAAAGGAAAAAGCTTCTTCATCGCGGCCGGCCGGCGACAAAACACCGGTGGAGCCGCACCCTGAAGAATGCATTCCCGAGGTGGGGTACGATCTTTCTTCCGACTTTAAAGTCGAGAAAACTTCATATGTCCCTGGCCGATGTGAGCCAATGTCTAGGTACATGTGCTCGATAACTAAGAGAGACCTCGAGCAGGTAAAGAAAGACTGCCACTAGGAGAAGAAAGAGGTGGTGATTCCGTCTCCCGAAAAAGATATTACTACCCACGTGAAAGGGTTTCTAAGTGTTTACACTTATCCTTTTACATTGGGCCTTGTCGATCCCGTCATCATCAACTTCTGCCGCCAATACCAAATAACCCTAGGCCAGATCCATCCTTCCTTTTGATGAATTGTCATTCTGTTCCGATTTTTCGCGAGCCAAAAAGAAGGGACGCTCTTCACCCTCGACCACCATATCAGGCTGTATAGGCCTCGTCATTTTCGAGGTGGGTTGATAAAGCTTCAACATCGTGCCACCAAGGTGTTGTTCTCGATCATAGACGAGGACAAGGATCGAGGGTTGATGGTCGGTTCGTTCGAGTGAAAACTTCCGACCTAATTCCAGCCAAGAAGATGCTATTTCCCGAGAAGTGGAATATGGAGTGTAAGTTCGATCCTTCCTTTACCTTTTATTTACTGTTTTGTTTCCTTTACTTCTCCTTATTGACATCTTTTTTTGTGATGTAGCGGTCGCTTGGATGCCTGGTGCGATTCCGGACCTTGAGAGCTGGGTTCGGACCCTAGCTTTGACCTCCTCGTACGCTGATTGCTCATGGCGCGATTTGGCAAAGGGCCGATGGGAAGCCAAAAATTACGGTAAGCCTTTACCTACTTGATGGCCTTAAAATGTTTCCCTCTTATATTTGCTTGACTTCCTTTCATACCGGCCTTGAGAAAGATGCCGTTATGAGGACCCCGCCTGGGGAGGAGGAGGTTCTGCCCCCGGTCCCGAAGCCGTCGAAGGAGAAAAAAAGTTAAAGGGTCTCGTCCTCTGATACTCCAAAGCCCAAGAAGAGAAAGGATCGCAGGTCGAAAAAAGACACCGTCGTCCTGCCTGCTGATGTAGCTCAGCGACTAAGGGAGGAAGAAGAGGAAGATGAAGATGCCCACTTTGAGCTAGTAGCTCGAACGAAGAGGGGTGTCGAGGCCTCGAAGGCCGCTGAGTCGGTGATGATCGAAGAGGTTCAGCCTCGGACCGAGGAGATCTCGGAAGACGGCTCGAGCGAAGTCCCCGCATCGTCGGAGGCTGAAGATGCCTCCCGCCATGATGAGCAATCGGCAGATGTGCCTGAAGGGGCCGGTTCCGAGGCCCTTCGAAACGAAGAGAACACCCCAAGTGACTTGCTTGGGGCAATAGATATTGGCGATTCACCGCCCCTCCCCACATTTTCCGAAGGGGCAAATTCAGGAAGCCCAGGCCGTGGAGACCCCCGGTATGGGAACAACCCACGAAGGGGAGGACCTTTTTCGCGGTTTCTTCATGGGAGTCGAAGATGCTACCGATCTGGGTGATGCATCGAGTATCTTTGATGAGGCTCAACGACTTTTGAGCCAGGTAAGCCTCAGCTCCCTTTATCAATATTATGTTTGCCTTTATTTCCTCTTGCCTGATTTCCTTTCTTTCTTCACAGGCCTTGACGCTCCATCGGGAAGCGTTTTCTAAATCCCGGGCAGAGCTGAGCCGGTCTTAAAAATATCACGGAGGAGAGAGATGCGCCTCAAACTTCTCAGCGGGCAAAAAGAAGGGGAGATCAAGGACCTCTGAGCTGAACTAGCCACAGCTCACAAAGAGTAGACCGACCTGATTGAGCAGGTAACGAAGAATTTTCTTAAAATCTCGATGTATCAATTCGGGAACGACGACTAATACTTTGATCCTACAAGTTCAATAGAAGGCCGAAAAGATCTAGCAACTTCCTGAAGAGGCTAACATGATGAAGGCGGAGACTTTGGGGTGGAAGTAAAACATGGACCGCCTTGCCTCGAAGAAGGATACTGCTCGAAACCAACTGTCATCGGCCGAACGCCAACTCCAAAGCATGAAGGAGGAAATCTTGGCCCGAGCCAAGAAAATTGAGGAGCTCGAGGCTCGGTTGGCTGTCAAACTTGCGAAGGCCACATCCGAGGTAGAAAAAGTAAAGGCTGAAGCGGAGGTGATCGTGGCAGTCTACCGAGATGACGCTGAAGCTGCTCAAGTTCGAGCGAGAGAAGTGGCTGGCACTGCTCAGACTAGATCATACTGGGCTGTCGAGCACGCCAAGTACCAGTTTCGAAGAGAGACTCTCGAGGAGATCCATGCTTGTGTCTTTGACCTTGCTGTCGATATCAAGAACGCGAAAGTACTCGAGATCGAAGCCAAAGCATTGCTCTCCTCCAATGATGATGATTCCGGGAACGCGAGTGGATCCGAGAGTAGAGGGGATTCCGGTGACGAAGACGCATCTCCTGAAGAAAATTAGGCACTTAGGATTTTTCCTTTTTCGACTTTTTGTGTAGGATCCTTTCGATCCATGTAAATATTTTTATATATATATACACACATTTATAAAACGTTTCCTTTCTTATCTTGACTTTTGCCTTGCGAAAACTCCGATTTGCTTTTCGCCTTATGACAATTTTGATACACTTTATACCTTGTGAGAATTTTGACTCACTTCGTGCCTTGTGAAAATTTTGTTTGTGAATTCGAAACTTAGGCATCTTGATCAAAGTCAAACTAATATAGTCTCTATAACCGAGTGAGTATTTACTCGAACTCGAAGTAGAAGAACCCTTAGGTTTTAGTTGAGTGAGGGTGGATTCTCGAACTCAAAAAAAATAATGGCCCTTAGGCTCTTGAATCGGGCCAATATGGCCTCAAAAGAGTGGCTTTTTCCCTTTTCGGCTTAAAAAGTTTAATCATATAAAAATTTGTTATGCCTTAGCACGAGGTAGATCTGTACACATTAGGATTTTCGAGGGTTAGTGTTATCGAAACACTTTACTTTGTTATGCCTTAACATAAGCTTGTTCGAAAGTTCGAACAATTTGGTACCTCCCTTAAGGTTTTTGAGGGTTGATGTTATCGAAACCCTTTGTAATTTTGCCGAGGGTATCCCTTTTAACCGTTTTGTGAAAATATTAGAAGGCCTATTTTGTTACGGAATTCGGACATCTCCGACCGTGTTAGTTTGGCCGTAGCCTTTAACTTTGAGATTTGCCCTTTGGGTTTGTTTCTCGATTATACTTCAAACTTGTTCGAAGCGTCAGTCCCCGAGTGGGGTGGCCGTGGCCTGTAAAAATGAGGATTGCCTTTTTAAGGTCTTATAATCTATTGTTTAATAATTCTAGCATGTCGATTTTTGGATGGCAGTCCCCGAGTACGAGGTTGATTGTTCAAGCTTTAGTTGCAATCGGCGCTTGAGGCAGTTTCCGCAATAGATCATTAGTATGAAATTGTAAAGTAGAAATATCACGAAGGCATGGAACATCTGGTAAGGAAAAAAATACTTCTTTCAATAGATCATTCATGCGTACATGCTTTGCCATTAGGTCTTCGAGTAATCTACATGGACATGGTTCATTTGACCGTTTGGCCCTTTACAAAATTTACCTATCGAGACCCTGTTGACATGAAGTATTTTCTTTGAAAACTTAACATCCAAGGGTGATGCCCCCCAGCATTCGAGGTTGATTGCAAAGAAGCCTCGGATACTGTTGAATTGCTATAAGTTAGCACGAACAATGGTTACCTCGTTAAAAACCTTGTCGGAAAATCCATTTGGGATAAAAACCGGTCAAAGGGAAAAAGAGTGCAACGTGTGCTTTTAGACCTATGGACTTCGTTTTTGGAGAGAACTTCGATGCCTTTGATCGAACACCTGCAACAAGTTAGTATGAAATACAAATGAAAAGGGACAAGGTCATAGCTTAGCAATAGTATCGTTTGAGGAGTGATATTTTCCAGTTATTTGGCAATTGTTCGCCATTCATTATGCCAAGTTTGTCAGATCCTTTTCCGACGATGTTGAGGACCTGATACGGTCCTTCCCAGTTTGGACCGACCTTTCGCTCGTTTGGGTCTCGAGTGTTGATGGTGACTTTTCTCAGAACTAAGTCCCCAATTTTAAAGTGTCGAAGATTGGCGCTTCGATTGTAATATCTCTTGCTTCGCTGTTTTTGGGCGGCCATTCGAACAAGATGGCTTCCTATTTTTCATCTAGCAATTTGAGGCTTGTATTCATAGCCTCGTGATTTGACTCCTCCGTATCGAAACCTGACACTAGGTTCCCCGACTTCGACTGGGATCAGAGCTTCGGTGTCATATACTAAGGACGCCCCTGTACTGGATTTTGTCATTATACGATACGCCCAAAGGACTTCGGGCAAAATTTCTCTCCATTTTCCCTTATTAGCATCATTCAACTTTTTCTTTAGATTCTGAATGATGGTGTTGTTTGTCGATTCGTCCTATCCATTCCCACTAGGATGATACGGCGTCGACAAGATCCTTTTTATCTTGTGATCTTTGAGGAACTTTGTTATTTTGCTGTCGATGTATTGTTTTCCGTTGTCGCATACGATCTCGGCAAGTATCCCGAATCGGCATATGATGTGATCCCAAATGAAGTCTATGACTTCTTTTTCTCTGACTTTCTAGAAGCCCGCGCTTCAACCCACTTAGAGAAATAGTCAATCATAAATAAAATGAATTTAGCTTTACCTGGGGCCGATAGCAGAGGGCCGATGATATTGATTCCCCATTTCATGAACGGCCATGGGGATAGGACCGAATGAAGTTGCTCTCCGAGCTGGTGGATCATCGGTGCATGTCTTTGGCATTTGTCATATTTTCGAACGAACTCCTTAGTATCGTTTTCCATATTGGCTCAATAATTTCCCGCTCTGATGATTTTGTGAACCAGTGATTCGGTACCGGAATGGTTCCCGCAGGTACCCTCGTGAATTTCTCGTAGGACGTAGTCGGTGTCTTCCGGACCCAAACATATTGCCAATGGTCCATCGAACATCCTTCTGTATAATGTTTTATCTTCGGCCAATGTGAATCGTGCAGCCTTTGTTTGCAGACTCCTCGATTCCTTAGGGTCCGATGGAAGCTTCCCGTTTTTTATATACTCGATATATTTGTTCCTCCAATCCTAAGTTAAGCTTGTGGAGTTTATTTTGGCGTGGCCTTCTTCGACTAGTGACTTTGAAAGTTGTGCGACAGTCCCCTAACTAATTTCGTTGTCTTCGACTGATGACCCCAAATTTGCAAGGGCATCGGGCTCACTATTCTGTTCTCGAGGTACATGTTGTAGGGTCCATTTTTTAAACCGGTGTAGGGTTACCTGCAGTTTATCTAAGTACCTCTGCATTCGATCTTCTCGAACCTCGAAGGTTCTGTTGACTTGCTTAACCACAAGTAGGGAGTCACACTTGGCCTCGATGACCTCTACTCCCAAGCTTTTAGCCAGCTCGAGACCTACAATCATGGCCTCATACTCGGACTCATTGTTAGTCAACTTAGGGGTTTTGATAGATTGTCTAATTGTATTTCGTGTGGGCGGCTTCAAAACGATGCCTAGCCTGGACCCATTCACATTCGAAGCGCCATCTGTGAAAAGGGTCCACACCCCCGCAGATGTACCTGTTTTTAACAACAGTTCTTTTTCGACCTTGGGTACGAGGGTCGACGTGAAGTCGGCCACGAAGTCTGCTAGGATTTGAGATTTGATGGCCGTTCGGGTTTGATACTCGATATCATACCCACTGATTTCGACGGACCATTTAGCCAATCAGCCCGAGAGTTCGGGCTTGTGCAGAATATTACGAAGAGGGTAAGTGATCACCACACAGATTGGGTGGCACGGAAAATATGGCTTTAATTTCCTAGAGGCGCTTATTAGAGCAAGCGCTAATTTTTCTAAGTGTGAGTACCGGGTCTCGGCTTCACCTAATGTTCGACTAACATAGTAATTGCATACCTTGCTCTTCCCGAACTAGGACACCACTTACCGCAACTTCCGAGACCGCTAGATATAAGTAGAGCTGCTCGTCCGCTTTCGGATTATGAAGCAATGGTGGGCTTGAAAGATACCGCTTTAACTCTTCCAATGCCTGTTGGCATTCCGGGGTCCAAGCGAAATTGTTCTTCTTTTTGAGCAGTGAGAAGAACCTGTGACTTCGATCTGAAGACCTCGAGATGAACCGGCCTAAGGCGGTTATCCGCCTTGTTAATCTTTGTACGACCTTCACACTGTCCACGATTGTGATGTCTTTGATTGCCTTGATTTTATTGGGGTTGATCTCGATTCCCCGATATGACACCATAAAGCCGAGGAACTTGCCCGAACCGACCCCGAATGCACATTTCTCAGGATTGAGCTTCATGTTGTATTTTCTCAATATGTTGAAAGTTTCCTGCAAATGTGTCAAATGGTCCTCTGCGCGCACGGACTTAACTAGCATATCGTCAATATATACCTCCACTAATTTACCTATTTGTTCTTCAAACATTCGATTCACTAGGTGTTGGTAAGTAGTACTAACATTTTTTAACCCAAACGCCATTATATCATAAAAATAGGTGCCATACTTAGTAATGAACAAAGTCTTTTCCGTGATCCTCCGGGTTCATCTGAATTTGATTGTACCCGGATAAGCATCGAGAAAACTAAGGATCTCGTGGTTGGCCGTGGCATCAATCATGCGATCGATATTCAGCAGAGGAAAAGAGTCTTTGGACATGCTTTGTTTTAATCCTTATAATCTACGCACATTCTAAGTTTGTTGCCCTTCTCGGGGACTACAACTACGTTTGCTAACCATTCGGAATATTTTACTTCCCGAACGGATCCTATTTTGAGAAGTTTGGTTATCTCGTCCTTGATGAATGTATGTTTTACCTCGGACTGCGGCCTTCTCTTTTGTTTTACCGGTCTGAACTTTGGGTCCAGCTCATTCTATCACGCCCCAAAATCGAGGAGCGAGACCGGCGCTCAACCGAGTAAACCCGACTGAGCAAGCCTGTTAGGTTTCATTCTATCCAAACTATTTCATGAATAAGGAGGAGATGAACTCCATCAATCATACTTTGTAAATATTTCATTAACAACTTCCATTTTGTTTCCATTATCAGTAACAACCATAATATCCAAAATATTACAATTTTTATAGATATGAAGAAAAACATATTTGTCAAATACCACTATTTCTAATTTAATTTGCAATACCAAACACCACCCACAACCTGTCTACGGAGCCTCTACATACAATTGAAGAATAATATGAAAATGCCGGCAACAAGGCTCCGGCTATATCTCAAAATACAAAGTACATGATAAACAATGATACAGGACCCGAAATGAAGTGGGGCTCACCAAGTCGGCTGAAAAGAGGATGCGCCACTAGATGCGACCAACACTGTATGCTATGGAACCACCTACATCCGTTTAAAGATGTAGCGCCCCCGGCAAAAGGGACGTTAGTACTGTCGAATAGTACTAGTATGTACAGACAAACACCAATCTTAGTAGAATGAACAGTGAAACAAAGAGAAGACGGTCATAATAATCAATAAGTGCTTCACAGAAATATAAAAGAAACACCAAGTAAGGATCACATAGTTTTTGATTCAATTTTTCCATCCTTTTAGGTTGATAATCTTAGTGCCAAGTGCCACAACTCACAATGCCACCACGTTTTTATACGGAGTCCGGTCTTGGGCCGACCGGCTAAGCCATCTCAAGTGAGACATAACCATATTCACAATTTCATCCACAATGCCACCGTGTTTTTACACGGAGTCCAACCTCGACCCGATCGGCTAAGCCATCTCACTTGAGACATAACCTCTTTCAATTGTTCAACTCAATTCACATTTCTTTCCCATCTTTCGTTAAGTTGCACAAGCAGCCTCATTTATTAAGTCTTTCTTGGCACTTGAACGCATTTTACAATTCAAATCCTTCCCTTTTTATACGTTGGAATAACAGTATCATTCATGTCAATAAGTCCTATCACATAAGTCATTGCACACATAAGGAAAAGAGCTTGGAAATCATAATCACGTTCTCAAATAGCATGATTACATGGTAAACATTTAGAACAATTACTGAACATAAATCTTTCAACCCAACGCATTAAGGCAATCAATTCTAGCATGATCAAGTCAAAACTTACACCAATTATTCGGACACCAAGAGTTCGATTCTAAGAAGAAGAGAATTAGCCATACATACCTCAATAGAACTTTTAAGCAAATTTTACTTTTAGAAGTCATTTTAAGACAGTTGAGTCGAGGCTCATTTCGTAATCTGATTCATATATTTCCCTCATTTCATAGGCATCATTAGGCACAATTATAAACGCTGTCCACACTCTATTTCCCCAATTCATTTTCAAACATCTTCGTAGTTTACCAACCACTAGACACGCTCAATCGAGACATTTAGTACGCATACGGGCGGTTAGGAGTATTAAGCAAATCGAGTTTTCCTTACTTAATCGGTACACCAGTTTTCATTTAAACCACAACTCAAAGCCATACCATGTTAATAAGCAACCCATACTTTAAATATCTATCGTTCAATATAAGGCTCGTTCAGAGTGATCAAGTTTATGAGTTTATAGGGGATAACCCGGAACGTAGAAATTAGGGACTTTGAGCCGGTCATACTTAAACTTACGGAAACATTATGAACTTTAATTCCGAGAGAGAAAGTTTAGCCTACATACCTTTTTTGAGCTTTGCTTAAGTTACTACAATGCACCAACTCTTCTAGCTATAATAATCTATAGAATGATAGCGAAAATCGATTAATAATTAGAAAGATTTCCCATGGTGTAATGTCACGACCCAATTTCACCTCAGGTCGTGATGGCGCCCAATACCGTTGTCAGGAAAGCCAACGCAGAAATATTAATAAGTTCCAGTTTTACTTTTTACAAACCAGTTACCAGAATCTCTAAGTTTGAATTTAAAACAATGATAATTAACGTCGTACCATAATAATTATACAATCCCAACACAAAATAGTCTACTAATGTCTGTGCCAAGACCTAGTGTCACAAGTATATGGGCATCTAGTAGAATATACAAGAGAATAAATCTATCCTACTGTCTGAGATAGAATCGACAACCAA
This sequence comes from Nicotiana attenuata, assembly GCF_001879085.1. NCBI lineage: Eukaryota > Viridiplantae > Streptophyta > Magnoliopsida > Solanales > Solanaceae > Nicotiana > Nicotiana attenuata. The sequence continues at coordinate 56,051 of NW_017670518.1, forward strand.
AAGTAAAGAAAGACTCCTTCGGGCTGCTGAACGACGTAGGAAAGGAGCAGCTCACCGTGGAATCTCGGGCCGGATCAAGAGTATGCACTAGCCTGGTAACCAGATGTACCTGCCTCAGATCCTGTACAATTAAGTACAGAAGTGTAGTATGAGTACATAAATAATATGTACCCAGTAAGTATCCTGTCTAATCTCGAAGAAGTAGAGACGAGAGGTCGACTTGACACTTACTAGGGTCAAATAATATGAGAAAGTGTTATACTAAGCATGGATAGCACAAACAATTAACAACTTATAGCAAGAAGTAACATGTCCTTTCCTAGATAATATCACAGTTATCCATTTACATTTCAGGGCATATAAACAAGTTCAGTCCACATCAATATACCGAGCAAGAAGCATACGCAAGTAGTGCCGAGGTCGTACGGCCCAATCCAACATAAAAGTAAAGTGTGCACTGTCAGAGGGTCGAACGGCGCGAACCATAGATGCATCTATTACCCCGCTGGCGAATCATTCATGCGACGCGGTCAAATGTAATTAAGCACAAGAAACATGCAGACAAGAATATATCAGGGAAGAAATTACCCACAGAAATGTCAACTCCTCTTTAAAAGATCAAGAAAGTGATGTTTCTCGTATTAATTTCATGTACCACATTCAACATGGTTTAAGCAATCCAAATTAACCATAGAGTCACAAGAATATCACATAAAGCATGCTTTTGGGTCCTAGACTACCCGGACATAAGCATAATAGTGGCTATGCACGGACTCTCGTCACCTAGTGCGTATGTAGCCCCCGCATTTAGTGGCAAATTATTCAATTATTACGCTATGGGGACAATTCCCTCTTACAAGGTTAGATAGGAGACTCTCCTCGCTCAAAAGCATACTTCCAATATCAAGAACGTGCTCAAACCCTCAATTTGGAGCCGAACGATCCACAACTAATTAAACGAGGTAGGAACTAGTCAATACAAACTCAAGAGTTCGCATTTTAATTACTAAAGTAATTTCCCAACCTTAATCATAAGTTACCTAAAATCCGACCCCAGGCCCACATGCCCGGATTCCGAAAGTTTTCGAAGAAAGTTGTTCTCTATAACCTAAGGATCAATAATATATGATTTCTACTTCATTCCATAACAAATTTCGTGGTAAAATCTAAGTTTTATCAAAACCTAAGGTTTTGCTCTAATCCCATTATTTTTCACTAATTTTTGTGTGTTAATCTACCCAAAACCCAAGTATTAAACTAACATTAAGTAGAAATAACTTACCTCACAATGCTATGTCTAATCCCCTCTTTGAAAGCTCCCAAATCGCCCAAGTGTAGAGACAAAATAAAATAAATGGCCTAAGTCCCGTTTTTAAAAGCTGTGTCCAGGCCTCTGATGTCGCATTTGCGACATCAGGTTCACAAATGCGAACTCGCAATTGCGACAAAAGCTTCGCAATTGCGAACTAGCTCCCCTCTTGCTTTGATCGCAAATGCGATCCTGGGGTCGCAAATGCGACGCTGCCCACCGCCTACCTTCATCGCAATTGCGATTGTTTCCTCACAAATACGAGGTCACAATTGCGAACGATTCCTCGCATTTGCGAGATCTCCAACCTCTCACAGAAACACCAGAAAACTGGGGTGTTTTTCACCCCCAACCTATGCCCGAAACTCACCCGAGCCCTCTGGGCTCCACTCGAACACCCACACAAGTCCAACAACCTTGTACATACTTGCTCGAGCGATCAAATCGCCGAAATAACATCTAAAACTACGAATTCAACTCCAAAATGCATGAAATCCTTAAGAACACTCAAATTCCTATTTTTACAACCGGACGTCCGAATCACGTCAAATCAATTCCGTTTCTCACCAAACTTCACAGACAAGACTTAAATATTATATTGGACCTGTACCGGGCTCCGGAACCAACATATGGGCCCGATACCATCATGATCAACATTATTAAATTCTTTAAATCCTTGGAAATTTCAGTTTAACAATTTTTAACAAAAATTCATTACTCGGGCTAGGGACCTCGGAATTCGATTCCGGGCATACGCCCAGATCCCATATTTTCCTAGTTACCCTCTGGGACCGTCAAAACACCAGTCCGGGTCCGTTTACTAAAAATGTTGACAAAAGTCAAATTAGCCTTTTTAAGAAATCTTAGGGAATCAAGTGTGCCTATTTCAACCGGAATCAAGTGTGCCTATTTCAACCGGAATCAAGTGTGCCTATTTCAACCCAAACTCTTCCAAATGCAGAACCAACCATCCCCGCAGGTAGTAAATTAGTTAAAGCAAGCGCGGGAAGTCTTATTTAGGGCAACGGGGTTCTAAAAAGTGAAACGACCAGTCGGGTCGTTACATCCTCCACCTCTTAAACAAACGTTCGTCCTCGAACGGGTTTAGATTCATACCTAAAGTGCCGAATAAGTGTGGATATCTGCTCCGCATGACCTCCTCGGACTCCCGGGTCGCCTCCTCGACTGGTTGGCCCCTCAACTGGACCTTTACTGCAGAAAGCCTCTTGGATCTCAACTGGCGCTCCTGCCTATCAATAATGGCAATTGGATCCTCCTCGTAGCTCAATCTCTCATCTAGCTGAATAGTGCTGAAGTCTAACACATGAGACCAGTCGACGTGGTACCTCCGAAGCATAGACACATGAAAAACTAGATGGACTCCCGATAAGATGGGAGGTAAAGCAAGCTCATATGCCACCTCCCCAACTCGCTTCAACACCTCAAATGGGCCAATAAACCTTGGGCTCACTTGCCTTTCTTCCCGAATCTCATGACACCCTTCATCGGCGAGACTTTCAAGAGAACCTTTTCACCGACCATGAATGATACATCGCGCGCCTTCTGGTTCGCGTAACTCTTTTGTCTGGACTGTGCTATGCGAAGCCTTTCCTGAATCAACTTTACCTTTTCCAAGGCATCTCTCACCAAATCTGTACCATAAAAGTTAGCCTCACCGGGCTCAAATCACCCGATCGTCAACCATATAGAGCCTCAAATGGAGCTATTTCTATGTTGGGCTGATAGCTATTGTTATAAGCAAACTCTGCCAAGGGCAAGAACTGATCCCACCATCCTCCAAAGTCAATCACACATGCTCTGAGCATGTCCTCCAAAATTTGAACTGTCCGCTCTGACTGCCCGTCGGTCTGAGGATGGAATGCTGTGCTAAGCTCCACGCGAGTCCCTAACTCACTCTGAACGGCTCTCTAGAAATAGGAAGTGAACTGAGGGCCTCTATCTGATATGATGGAAACAGGCACACCGTGCAACCGGACTATCTCCCGAATGTAAATCTGAGCCAACCTCTCTGAAGTATACGTAGTCACAATCGGAATAAAGTGTGCTGGTCAACCTGTCAACAATGACCCACACTGCATCAAACTTCCGCAATGTCTGCGGCAACCCAACTCCGAAGTCCATAGTAATGCGCTCCCACTTCCACTCAAGGATAGGCATCTGCTGAAGTAGGCCACCTGGCCTCTGGTGTTCATACTTAACCTGCTGGCAATTCAAGCATCTAGCCACATACTCAACTATGTCTTTCTTCATCCTCCGCCACCAATAATGCTGCCTTAAGTCACAATACATCTTCGTAGCACCTGGGTGAATAGAATAACGCGAACTATGTGCCTCTGCTAGAATCCTCTCCCTCAAGCCATCAACATTAGGAACACATAGGCGACCCTTGAGTCGCAGGACACCATCCTCGCCAAATAGAAACCTCCTTGGCACTACCCCGTAGCATTGTTTCTCTGAAAACTGCCAGATGCGGATCATCAAACTGCCGGGCCTTGATCTCCCCCAATAATAAAGACTGAGCAACAACACACGCAAGGACTCGGCTGGGCTCTGAAATATCCAACCTCACAAGTCTGTTTGCCAAGGACTGAATGTCCAAGGCTAGTGGCCTCTCCTCTGCTTTAATGAATGCCAAGCTACCCATACTCTCTGCTTTCCTGCTTAAGGCATCCGCGACCACATTTGCCTTGCCCGGATGATAAAGAATGGTGATGTCAAAATCCTTCAGTAACTCAAGCCATCTACGATGCCTCAAATTGAGATCCCTCTGCTTGAACAAATGATGTAAGTTGTGATGATCAGTGTAAACCTCACATGACGCCCCATACAGATAATGCCTCCATATCTTAAGAGCATGAACAATCGCTGCCAACTCTAGATCGTGCACAGGATAATTCTTCTCATGAATCTTCAGCTGGCGTGAAGCATATGCAATAACTCGCCCCTCCTGCATCAATACACAACCCAAACCAACGCGTGAAGCGTCACAATATACCGTATACATCCCTGAACCGGAAGGCAACACAAGAACTGGTGCCGTAGTCAAAGCTGCCTTGAGCTTCTGAAAGCTCACCTCACAATTATCGGACCAACGGAAAGGAGCACCCTTCTGGGTCAATCTGGTCAAAGGTGATGCAATAGATGAAAAACCCTGTACGAATCGCCGGTAGTAACCTGCTAACCCCAGGAAACTCCTGATCTAGGTCACTAAAGTAGGACGTGGCTAACTCTGAACTGCCTCAATCTTCTTGGGATCCACCTTAATACCCTCTCCTGACACAATATGCCCCAAGAATGCCACTGACTCTAGCCAAAACTCACACTTGGAGAACTTAGCATATAGTTTCTGCTCCCGCAAGGTCTGAAGCACTACCCTCAAATGCTGCTCATGCTCCCCCAAGCTACGGGAGTATATCAAGATGTCGTCAATGAAGACGATGACAAAGGAATCAATTTAAGGTCTGAACACCCGGTTCATCAAGTTCATAAATGCCGCCTGGGGCATTAGTCAGGCCAAAGGACATCACCAGAAACTCATAATGACCATATCTAGTACGGAAGGCAGTCTTCGGAACATCCGAGTCACGAATCCTCAATTGATGATACCCTGATCACAAGTCTATCTTAGAGAACACCCTAGCACCCTGAAACTGATCGAACAAGTCATCAATGCCAGGCAACGGGTACTTGTTCTTGATGGTAACCTTGTTCAACTGGCGGTAATCAATGCACATCCGTATGGTCCCATCCTTCTTCTTTACAAACAACACCGGTGCACCCCAAGGTGACACACTCGATCTAATAAACCCCTTTGCTAACAACTCCTCAAGCTACTCCTTCAACTCTTTCAACTCTTTCGGAGCCATATGGTACGGTGGGATAGATATAGGATGGGTACCTGGAGCCAAAATAATGCAGAATCAATATCGCGATCCGGTGGAATGAAAGGAAGGTCAGAAGGAAACACGTCGACAAACTCCCGGACTACTAGAACCGAATCAATCGTCGGAGACTCTACGGTGGTGTCCCGAACATAAACCAGATAAGCGAAACACCCTTCTTGGCCATATGTCGAGCCTTCAGGAAAGAGATAACCCGACTAGATGTATCAACTGTAGAACCCTTCCACTCCAACCCTGGCAACCCTTGCATTGCTAACGTAACAGTCTTGGCATGGCAATCGAGGACAGCGTGGTAAGGGATAACCAATCCATGCCCAGGATGACCTCAAAGTCGATCATATCAAGCAACATGAGATATGCTCTAGTCTCGAAACCACAGAATGTGACCACACAGGACCGGTAGATCCGATCCACAACCACAGAGTCACCCACAGGAGTGGACACATGAACAGGAGTGCCCAAAGGCTCAGGAACAATAACAAGAAAACAAGCAAACAGAGATGATACATATGAACAGGTGGACCCTGGATGAAATAATACTGAAGCACCTCTACCGCAAATGGAAATAATACCTGTGATAACGGCATCTAAGGCCAATGCATCTGGTCTGGCCAGAAGGGCATAGAATCTGGCTGGAGCGCCGGCTGGCTGGCCTCCACCTGACTGAGCAGTAGCTGGCTGAACTCTCCTTGTCTGGACTCAACCTCTAGGACGGCCCCTACCACTCTGTCCCCCGCCTCTAGGCGGCTGGGCAATCAGTGCTGAAATCATAGGATGTTGACCCTGCTGTACTGCCTTGCCCCGAAGCCTGGGGCAGGTCCTCTTTATGTGACCTGGATCTCCACACTTGTAGAAACCTCTCGGCACCACAACCTGCTGTCCGCAAGCTTGGCCTTGATGGCCTGAATACCCACTGGAGGAACCTAGAATGGCTGGAGGACGGTATGAACTCTCCGGCGTAGCACTGGAATAGGAACCAAAAGAACCCCGGGGACCTGAATACCCACTGGAAGAACCCTGAATAGCTGGCGGGTGATAAGAACTCTCTAGTATGGCGCTGAAATAGGGGCACGCTGGAGCACCTCAAGCATGTGGTAGTGCTGAATGTGGGGGCCTGCTAGGCTGACCCCTCCCAAATAGACCTATACCCCTAGCCGGGGCACCTCTGAACTTTCCGGAGAACCCAGCCCTCTTGTCCTGCTGTATCTGCTCCCTACCTCTCAGACGGTAGCCCTCAATCCTCCGAGCGATCTCCACCACTAGTTGATAAGGAGTCCCCATCCATGTTGGCCCTAATGCCAGAATGCAACCCTGCAACGAACCTCTACACCTTCTTCGCGTCAATAGGAAGTATCATCAATGAAGGCGGGATAGCTCAGAAAACCTCGCCTCATAGTCGGTCACAGACATCTGGCCCTGCTCAAGCTGCTCAAACTGATACCATAGCTCTTCCCTCTCAGAGGGTGAGATATACATGTCCAGAAACAATTGTGTGAACTCACTCCAAGTGATGGGAGGAGAACCTGCTGGCGTGCTAAGAACATACGACTGCCACCATCTACGGGCCCTGCCCTCCAGCTGGAAAGTAGTGAAGTCAACCCCATGCGACTCCAATATCCTCATGTTGTGCAGTCTGTCCCTGCACCTATCAATGAAATCCTGGGCATCCTCATGATGCTCACCCCCGAAAACAGGAGGGTGAAGTCTAGTCCATCTATCTAACAACTTCTGCGGGTCACCATCCGCAACTGGTCTGGGCTCGGGCACCACTGCAGCAACTGGCTGAGCCCCATCCGCGAGTAGTGCACCCAGAGTCTGATACACTATAGCTGCATGTCCAGGAGACTGAGCGGTAGGGGTCTGTGCTCCCCCTCCTGCCTGTGATGTAGTTGGATCCGCTGGAAATAACCCAGCCTGAGTTATGGTGTCCATGAACCGTAGCATACGGCCCATGACCTCCTGAAATCCCGGTGCTGTCATGAAGTCCGCCGGGGTAGGCTCAGCTGCAGGCACCTCGCCATGCTCCTCAATGATGGGATCATCCACAGGATCCTCCGGTGGTGCTACTGGGATAGCTCTGGGACGCCCTCGTCCCCTACCTCGGGACGGTGCCCTCCCCCAGCCTCTACCTCGGCCTCTAGCAACGGGGGGAGCAGCTCCTCCCGGGTCTGGAACAGCTTCTGTGCGCGTCCTCACCATCTGTGAGAGTATAGAAGAGGGGAAATTTAGTGTACTAACCAGTGCACAATAGGGAATGAAGAAAGAGTAGTTTCCTAACACCCTATAGCCTCTCGAAGATAAATACAGACGTCTCCGTACCGATCCGCAAGACTCTACTAGGTTTGCCCATGACTTGTGAGACCTACGTGAACCTAGAGCTCTAATACCATGTTGTCATGACCCAATTTCACCTCAGGTCGTGATGGCGCCCAACACCGTTGTCAGGCAAGCCAACGCGGAAATATTATTAAGTTCCAGTTTTACTTTTTACAAACCAGTTACCAGAATCTCTAGGTTTGAATTTAAAACAACGATAGTTAATATCGTACCATAATAATTATACAATCCCAACACAAAATAGTCTACTAATGTATGTGCCAAGACCTGGTGTCACAAGTATGTGGGCATCTAGTAGAATATACAAAAGAATGAATCTATCCTACTGTCTGAGATAGAATAGACAGCCAAAAGTAAAGAAAGACTCCATCGGGCTGCTGAACGGCGTAGGAAGGGAGCAGCTCACCGTGGAATCTCGGGCCGGATCAAGAGTATGCACCAGCCTGTTAACCAGATGCACCTGCCTCAGATCCTGTACAATTAAGTACAGAAGTGTAGTATGAGTATATAAACAATATGTACCCAATAAGTATCATGTCTAATCTCAAAGAAGTAGAGACGAAAGGTCGACTTGACACTTACTAGGGTCAAATAATATGAGATAGTGTTATACTAAGCATGGATAGCACAAATAATTAACAACTTATAGCAAGAAGTAACAAGTCCTTTCCTAGATAATATCACAGTTAGCCATTTACATTTCAAGGCATATAAACAAGTTCAGTCCACAGCAATATACCGAGCAAGAAGCATACGCAAGTAGTGCAGAGGTCGTACGGCCCGATCGAACATAAAAGTAAAGTGTGCACTGCCTGAGGGTCGAACGGCGCGAACCATAGATGCATCTATTACCCCGCTCGCGAATCATACATGCGACACGGTCAAATGTAATTAAGCACAACAAACAAGCAGACAAGAAGATATCAGGGAAGTAATTACCCACAGAAATGTCAACTCCTCTTTAAAAGATCAAGAAAGTGATGTTTCTCGTATTAATTTCATTTACCACATTCAACATGATTTAAGAAATCCAAATTAACCATAGAGTCACAAGAATATCACATAAAGCATGCTTTTGGGTCCTAGACTACCTGGACTTAAGCATAATAGTGGCTACGCACGGACTCTCGTCACCTAGTGCATACGTAGCCCCTGCACTTAGTGGCAAATTATTCAATTATTACACCTATGGGGACAATTCCCTCTTACAAGGTTAGATAGGAGACTCACCTCGCTCCAAAGCGTACTTCCAATATCAAGAACGTGCTCAAACCCTCAATTTGGAGCCGAACGATCCACAACTAATTAAACGAGGTAGGAACTAGTCAATACAAACTCAAGAGTTAGCATTTTAATTACTAAAGTAATTTCCCAACCTTAATCATAAGTTTCCTAAAATCCGACCCCAGGCCCACGTGCCCGGATTCTGAAATTTTTCGAAGAAATTTGTTCTCTATAACCTAAGGATCAATAATATATGATTTCTACTTCATTCCATAACAAATTTTGTGGTAAAATCTAATTTTATCAAAACCCTAGGTTTTGCTCTAATCCCATGATTTTTCACTAATTTTTGTGTGTTATTCTACCCAAAACCCAAGAATTAAACTCACATTAAGTAGAAATAACTTACCTCAATGTTGAAATCCCCTCTCCGAAAGATCCCAAATTGCCCAAGTGTAGAGATAAAATGAAATAAATGGCCTAAGTCCCGTTTTTAAAAGCTTTGTCCAGGCCTCTGATGTCGCATTTGTGACATCAGGTTCGCAAATGCGAACTCGCAATTGTGACAAAAGCTTCGCAATTGCGAACTGGCCCCCCTCCTGCTTTGATCAAAAATGCGATCCTGGGGTCGCAAATGCGGACCCTGCAGGGTTCGCAATTGTGATGTAATTGTCGCAAATGCGACGCTGCCTACCGCCTTCCTTCATCGCAATTGCGATGGTTTCCTCGCAATTGCGAACAATTCCTCGCATTTGCGAGACCTGCAACCTCTCACAGAAACACCAGAAAATCGGGGTGTTTTTCACCCCCAACCCATGCCCGAAACTCACCCGAGCCCTTGGGGCTCCACTCCGAACACCCACACAAGTCCAACAACCTTGTAAAAACTTGCTCGAGCGATCAAATCGCCAAAATAACATCTAAAACTACAAATTCAACTCCAATATGCATGAAATCCTGGAGAACACTCAAATTCCTATTTTTAGAACCGGACGTCCGAATCACGTCAAATCAGTCCCGTTTCTCACCAAACTTCATAGACAAGACTTAAATATTATATTGGACCTGTACCGGGCTCCGGAACCAACATACGGGCCCGATATCATCATGATCAAATATTATTAAATTTTTTAAATCCTTGGAAATTTCAGTTTAACAATTTTTAACAAACACTTAACAAGTGAAATAGACTACAAGGTTCTACAATGGAAATTCCTTCATCCCTCAACCAATTTCAACAACAACCCCAAAATAGTTCTTTAATCCCACATACTATAGCTTAGTGTCATATGCATGGCCTATTTCTAACCCGACAATATATTTTTGAACTCATAATCTCTTATATGAAATCTTAGAAGTAGGACTTACCCGGAAGGATAGTGAGATAGAGATGAGCTTCCTTGATTCTTGAGAATTTGTGCAAGATTGGGTGATTGGAAGGCTAGGTTCCTGCTTTCTCTCTCTAATATGCTCTTCCCTCTCTCTAGATTCAGTAGAAAATAGCCCCAAATGAAGCCCCAAAGCTTATTTATCAAAATGGGGTCGGATATGAAAATTTCCAAAAATGACCCCCGAAGTCAATTATGTGGTGCAATTATGCTATAGCATAATCGTTTTGTGGGCAGCAAAATTGCAGCATATCAATTATGCGACAGCATAATCAATATGCGACAGCATAATAGTTTGCCCATCTCTGCTCCACTTTGCGATGCTTATGCGGTCCGCGGAACCGTTTTGCGATTGCAAAATTGATCGCAGATCCAGCCTTTGGTAATTTGATCATAACTTTGTGTAGGAATGTCCAAATGACGAATGGTTTGAAGCGTTAGAAATTAGACTCGAAGATATTTCTTATATATATATATATATATATATATATATATATATATATTTATAGAATATTTTNCAAAGTTTGGACTTGTGCGAACTCATTTGGAATTTTAGCCTATTATGTAGTTTTCTAACTTGACTTAGACTTAGGCCTCTCATTAGACCACACATTACTTATTATATGACTTATACACTTATTTCCCATATCCAATTGATATACATCATTTTAATAGCACATACAATATTATAATCTGCCTACCTGGCACGAAATCCTAAATTACTTAGTGAAATTTTTTGGGACCTTGCACAATCGATGTGTTGTGATCTCTGGTGGGATCCTTGTCATATCTAGGTGGGACCAAGAAAAACAATCCATGTTATTTAAAAGAAATTTAAGGAGTTCTTTCCTGAGCTCGGGAGTTAACCCCGTGCCCAGGATACCTTTCGATCGGGAAGATGCTCTATCAGTATGATTTGTTCCAGCTCCTCGACCGTTGACTTCGTTGCATCAGAATCATTGGGGGTCATGAAGGTTAGAGGTATCATAAAATCTTCATCTTCAAAGATCTCCTGCTCCTCCGATGGAGCCGAGGCCGGTACCTATGGTTGCTATTTGACTTCCTATTTTCCCTTTGGTTCCGATCCCTTTGCTAACAAAAGCGTCGATATTGGTACTATTTCATCGAGTGTAAACATCTCTTTGGCAGCGGGTTGTTCGCCATACACCATTTTGACTCCTTCCGATGTTGGGAATTTCAAGACTTAATGAAGCGTCAAAGGTACTGCCCTCATATTATGAATCCAAGGTCTTTCGAACAGTGCATTGTATCTCATGTCACCTTCGATTACATAGAACTTTGTTTCTTGGATAGTCCCGGCCACATTTACTGGAAAAATGATTTCCACTTTGGTGGTTTCACTTGCCATGTTGAAGTCGTTGAGTACTCGAGCTGCAGCCACGATTTGATATTGGAGGCCGAGTTGCTCTACGACCCTCGATCGAATAATATTTGCCGAGCTACCTGGATCAATCAACACACATTTAACTTGAGTTTTATTCATAAGGATAGATATTACCAGCGCATCGTTGTGAGGCTGTTCGATCTCTTCTGCATCCTCATCGTTGAAAGACAAGGTATCTTCTGATAAGTAGTCCCGGGTATATTTCTCCCTTGTAATTATTACCTTGGTGCATTTAAATATCGGGCCTTGAGGAATATCGACCCCACCAACGATCACATGAATCACGTGCTGTGGTTCCTCTTTTTGTTTTTCCTGTTTGCATCCCTGTCTCTAAAGTGATTCTTAGCTCGATCACTGAGGAACTCTCGAAGGTGACCCTCGTTGAACAAATAGGCTACCTCCTCCCTTAACTGTCTGCAGTCTTCGGTTCTGTGACCATGGGTTCCATGGTATTTGCACATTTGATAAGGGTTCCTTTGAGCTGGATCGGTCTGTAGGGGTCTAGTCCACCTAGTATCCTTGATTCATCCAATGGCTGATACAATACCCGATGCATCGACGCTGAAGTTGTATTCTGATAACCGTGGCGCTTCTTTGGGCTCGACATGCTTATCGAAGCCACTCTTACTCACGAACCCTAGGGAGTTTTGTCCTTGCTCATTCCTTCGGTCATTTCGAACGGGATTATGTCCTGGTCCGTTGTTTCTATGACTGCGCTATATGGTTGGTACCGATCTCTGTTTGACCGGGGCTCTCTGTCAATGTCCCTTTAAACTCTGCCATCGGATCTGTTTGGGTAGACGGAACCGAAAAGGAATCCCAACAGATCATCCTCGACCTGATCATTGATTGGTATCGATTATGTACATCAACCCAGGTCACAGCTGAATATTCAATCAAACTCTGCTTTAGTTGTCGTGATGTTATCAAACTTTGCTCGTTCAAACCTTGAGTGAAGGCTTGGACAGCCCAATCATCGGTGATCAGGGGTAGGTCCATGCGTTCCATCTAAACCGAGATACGAATTCCCTTATCATTTCATTGTCCTTTTGTCTCACTTTGAAGAGGTTCGACTTCCTAGTAGCGACCATTATTGCTCCGGCGTGTGCCTTTACAAACGAATCAGCAAGCATGGTGAAGGAATCGATGGAATTGGGCAGCAAATTGTAGTACCATATCATTGCCCTCTTCGATAAAGTTTCTCCAAACTTCTTCAATAGAACATATTCAATTTCATCATCTTCTAAGTCATTTCCTTTTATTGCGCATGTATAAGAAATGACATGCTCATTAGGATCACTAGTTCCATTATATTTGGGAATTTTTGGCATGTAGAACTTTTTTGGAATGGGCTTCGGAGCCGCGCTTGGTGGGAAAGGCTTCTGTACGAACTTCTTCGAATCTAAACCCTTTAGAATCAGGGGTGCCCCCGGTATTTGATCAACCTGTGAGTTGTATGTTTCTACCTTTTTATCATTAGCCTTGTTTACCTTGAAAATGGTAATGAAAATTATATTTGATTTTGTGGTTCTAAAAATACGTGATTAATTTCAATACTAGTCGTTATGCGATGGATGCTAAGTGTAAATAAAGAAGGTGAGAGATGCAAACCAAAACTATCACAAATCGAGTCTCGAGCTGCTGGAATAAAGTCTTCGAAGCCTATTTAGGGCAGTTGATAATGAGCTATCAATGAAGAAACAATGATAATGAAGGCCTCTAAGATGGCCTTTTACGGCTAATAATAACTAGTAAATGAAGAAAAATAAATGAACAATGAAGGAACAACGAAAGAATAAGCAATAAATGTGAAGACCAATCATTTTAGCAAAGAGAACAGAGAATGTTGTATGTTATTCAATGTGTTATATTGAATAATGATCTGAATCCCTTACAAAATGGCAAAGGTACCCTTTATATAAACGGGAGGGGGGGGGGGGCGAATCCTAGCATAGTACACGTCTAATGATGACGGGAAAAGGCCATTGGTACAGCTGTATAATGGCTTAGTACGGATTGGTACTGTTCTTGCAGACCTGGTCAGCTCTAGCCACATGTTCTTGGGAGTTTCCCGCCGTTCCATGATGATCGTCAATTTGTACTACTCCGAGATTGACCTTCGATGTGCTCCCTCGAGGGACGAACCTCGGGGTCATACATCAAATTCTACTTCAAGCTCCTCGAGGTCGGGCATGGAGTGCTACAACAACCTCAAAGTCAAACTCTTCTGATTTTGGCCTTATACAGATAGTCCCTGCATTTCTTAGAATAAAATGATAAGAAACGATCTTGAACCCGATTTTCTCGATCCTCTCATGATGATGTCACGTTCGTGATGTCGGCGCGCGAAACATCTCATCGGTTCATTCCCCCAGAAGCATTGAATGCACCGCCGGTTCGTTTCCAAAAAAACATTGACTGCACTGCTGGTCCGTTTCATCCCCATTTCTCCATAAATAAGAAATTTCTGAAACCAAAGCTTCATTCATTCTTTCTTCAATAATCTTTAGTCCTTTCCTTTCTCTGTATCCTCTTATGATCTCTTATTCTTATGGTTCCTGTGACCATAAGGTCATAAGGCAGCGACCTTATCAGTCATGCCATGGCTCTTCTTCGAAACCCTTCCCCTCTAAAAGGAATTATGCTGAATTGTTGTTGTTGTTATTGTTGCTGGCCCGAATCGATGAGAGGAGGGCATCGGATTCTTCCCGTATCAGAAGATATATGGACTGTAAACCGCTGCTCATCTCTCTTAACTTCAACCTGGTACGACGCTTCACTCCTTTTGCTTTCCATGGAGTGAGGTGGCACTATCTACTAACCTTTGCATCCCGCACCGGTGCAATGTCTCAAGAAGTGGCTTCACAATAATAGTGTTGACGAGATCCGTACTCGCCAAGCTTTTCACCAGGCCACAATTTTCTTTGCTTGTCATAAGCTTTTGCTCTTTGATAGGCTATAGCCTTTTCTTCATCTATTGCTGCTTCAGAGGAGGTTCTCGAAGACAACGTTCTAAAGATCGAAATAAAGTCCCTGAGAGAGAGGTTCTCAAGGACGTTGCCCTTGGGGACAATCCCTCGAAAGTAGATTAGGCCCTTTGGCTGTTGTTTTTTGCTTCTTTATTTTTTTTGTAAGGGCCCCTCGTGGGCTTTGTAAAGCATCTTTTACTAATATATGGATTTCTTCGTTTTGTCTTTGATTTGTGTCGAAATTTATCCTGCTTTCGTTTGTGAAAAATCCAAGTGTACAACTCTAACGATTGGTCCGAGCACCGGATCCGAAATATAATAATAATAAACCCTTAGGTTTTTATTTGACCAATATGACGCTTTTTAATGTCCTCTGCTATCCCTCGGACTAGGCTCGGATTGATTTGATGCGAACTTAGGTCATCGGGATTTCCGAGTCCGAGTTGAGCGAGAGCTGTGTCTCGATTTTAAAAATATAGCTAGCCCTATTAGGCTTTGTTAGTAGCCCTCGAGTGAGAATTCTCTCGAACTCAAGTAACCTTTGGATTCAGCAGTTGGGTGAACGTTTGCTCGATCATCTAAAAATAAAGATAGCCCTAAGGCCTTTGCAACTAGTCCTCGAGTGAGAGCCTGCTCGAACTCGGGTAGCCTCGAATTGAGTGAAAATTTGCTCGAACTTGAAAATAAATATAGCCCTAAGGCTTTATATATAGCCCCCGAGTGAGAGCCTGCTCGAACACGGGTAGCCCTTGAGCTAAATAGTCGAGTGAATGTTCTCTTGAGCTCGAAAATAGAGGTAGCCCTGAGGCTTTATGAATAGTCCCCGAGTGTGAACTGGTTCGAACTCAGGTAGCCATTTGGCTTAATAGTCGAGCGAGCGTTTGCTTGGTCTTGAAATAAAGATAGCCCTGAGGCTCTATTAATAATCCCCGAGTGAGAAGTGGCTCGAACTCGGGTAGCCCTTGGGCTTAAAATAATTGAGAGAGCATTTGCTCGAACCGGAGATGAAGATAGCCCGAGGCTTTGTTAATAGTCCCCGAGTGAGAACTGGCTCGAACTCGGGTGGCCCTTGGGCTTAAAAATAATCGAGAGAGCGCTTGCTCGAACTTGAGATGAAGATAGCCCCGAGGCTTTATTAATAGTCCCCGAGTAAGAACTGGCCCGAACTCGGGTGGCCCTTGGGCTTAAAATAATCGAGAAAGTGTTTGCTCGAACCCGACTCATAGACTGTTCTTTAATAATTTCCGACACTCTGGTTCCCGATGCCTGGGTCCTGACGTCAACATTATGACATAAGCGGTTGAAGAGACTGAAGGGTTGCTTTTTGTACGATTCCCAAAAGCACTAATTGTAGGTGGCCGACGGTCGGTCTTTTGGCATCCTCCGCACGTTCAAACGAACTTTATAAATAGGCAAATCCCATAACCTTGCAGATATTACTCTCTTAGTGCTTCCAAAATTTCACTTTAGCCCTTTTCAATTTCCTTGAACTCTCCCTTCTCCTTTCTAACAATATTTTTCATCTTCTTGGATTTTCCGTTTTAGAGATGGCTAAAACTTCTAGAACTGTTCCTCAAAAGGAAAAAGCTTCATCGTCTTCTCGAACGACTAAAGGTAAACCGGTAGTTCCTCATAGTATCGAGGAGTGTACTCCCGGGTCTTGCGATACATCTTCTGATTTCCAGGTCGAAAACCCCTCCTCTGTTCCAGGACGATGCAAACCCATGTCTCGGTATATCAGTTTAATAACTGAAATCGAGAAGGTGAATGTCACGACCCAAATCGATGGGCCGCGACAGGTACCCGAGTCCTACTTGTCAAACACCCCTAAGCATGCGTCTAAGATATAAACCTGAATAACATCTGCTGAATTATGAGAATAATATACGTAAAGGAAACCTGCCCAAAAAGGCATACATACACATACATGCAACATACGTAGGGCGAGCCGACAAGGCTGCTATAGACAACTATGTACCTCAAAGCCGGAAGCCGGCAATGCCACATACTATCCAACTAGACATACTATCTACAGACCTCTAATAGAAATATAACTGTACAAAGATGGGACTGAGCCACGTCATACCCATATATATACAAACATATCATACCAAAATCAAAAGCAGCTCCGGATCAAGTGGAGCACGCCAACTCTCGATTATCAAGGATCCTAAGAAGAGGGACCGTCAGCTTGCCTAATTGTACCTGCGGGCATGAAACGCAGGCCCCGTGAAATACGGCGTCGGTACGAAAAATGTACTGCGTATGTAAGGCATGAAAATCTGTACGTAAAAGGCATAGATGAAACATGGAATAAAGAAATCCATCTGTAAATCCGAATAACTTTGTAACTTCCGAAACATTTATAATGTTATGCATGTGTATATAAATGTCGTGTCATGCATGGGTATAGGTGTACATAATATCATCAAGCCACTGAGGGCATCCCATCATATCACATCGGCCACTGTGGGCAACATCATCAACATATACCAACTGATCAGGTGGTGGTGCGTATATAACGCCGTAACCTTTTTTCCATATTGCATATACATATAATATACATATATACGCGTATATAACGCCATCTGGTCATGGGTTAATGTAAATGAATGCAATGCATGAAAAGTACGTCAATAAAATCTTTTCGGAGTGTCATCCTTAAATGAAGTTTAATTGAACTTCAACGTAGAATAGTTATATGAAATGAAACTTCAATTTTTGCAGTAATACATTGTTATAGACATAATATGAAAAGAGTACATTATATTGCTAGTAATAGGCCTAATATTCTCACGCTACAGGTTATTATAAACAAGACAACTAGCATTAAATTTATAACCTCAATTCTGCTGGATCGTAAATCGTCTATTAAGCTATAAACATCATACGCCTTTCGGACAAACATTGTCAAATACTTATTGTTCCGGGACCCATGAACAGAAAATAATAATAATTCACATGGGGAATTCAAGAATATAGACACCCCTAGTATCTCTATGAATAGAGCAATTTATGGCAACCGTGCGTTTGCTCGTTTCTTCTGTATAATTTGGATCATGCCAAAAAGAAAGAAGGGGTAGCCTTAACATACCTGGAGTAGGAAAAATTCGTAAGATACTCTTGGAACAGGTTGCACCGTACTCCTTTAGAACCGCAAAATCTTACGTTGCTGCGATTCCAAAAATTCTCGTTGGAACCTTGCAAGATTTCTCGTGGTTTAATGGAGTATTTAGAATCAAATCTTCATTTGAGATTGAAATTGGCAATGTTCTATTTTGGAGAATGGCAGCGTTATGGACTTTGTTTGAAAGTCATCTCCTAATCTTCTAATTGTAGTAATATGACTACTATTTTGGATGACATACTAATATAAGTATGAGGTGCCTTTTTACTTTGATCCTTGGTTGCCACCTATTAAATGACTAAGGAGTCATTGTGACCAACTGCCACATTATTGGAGGGAAGATTTTATTAATTTTTATCCACTTATTAGTTAACTGGGTAATGTCCCGTTACCCGGTAATTAACCAATTACCCGTATAATTAAGAATTATCTCAAATTACCTAAAAATACTACTCATTTTTAATATACTTTATACATCATATTATCACAGCTATATGGTACCTTGTATGGTACTAGTCCATAAATATCGGATAGTATCGCTCGAGCCGTATTTTATCCCAAATTGGCCACTTTCAAGGAAACTCGCTTTCTTTAATTCGTGTATCCTTTATCCTTCATGACACTTATTTCTCGCTTGTTATAATTAGCATAAATATATTAACCTCAAGATAATCTCATCCCCGAGTCTACGTCGGTTAACTGAAGACGAAACTTTAACGTACGAAAACGCGAGAGGTAACATCCTTCCCCCCTTAGAAACATTCGTCCTCGAATGTTTAATTCCCCGGGATCTATATAACTTTGGCAGAGTCGCCTTTGTAACAACACTACTACGAACTCTTCCAATAGAAACTTAATAATTCAATGCCACATAGGACCACAATCATCAATAACGACAATGGCCTCACACGACCAACGACAATAACTGACACCAGAGTCCATACATGTACCTTAAAGTTATGACGTCTCAGTCCGATCATTTTCTGGAGAGGAAATAAATAGGGATATCTAGAATTCATGTCTTCCTTGGCCATCCAAGTCATTTCTTCTACATTTTTGTTTCTCCAAAGTAGTTTTACCCAAGCTACATCTTTAGTTCTCAATCTTCGAACCTGTGTGTCTAATAATGCAATGGGAGTTTCTTTATATGATAGCTGCTCTGTGACCTGAATGTCGTCAACTGACACGATTCTGGAAGAATCTCCGATACATTTACGGAGCATAGACATATGAAAGACTGGATGTACAGACTCCAAGTCCGAAGGCAAGTTTAACTCATGTGCTACCTGGACTGCCTTGCGTATTATCTTATATGGTCCAATGTACCGAGGGCTAAGTTTTCCTTTGTTTCCAAACCTCATGACACCTTTGTCGGTGATACCTTTAGGAATACCCAGTCGTCAACCTAAAAATCCAAGTCTCGCCGTCGATTATCCGCATAAGACTTCTGACGGCTTTGAGTTGCTAATAGCCTTTCCTGTATAAGCTTGATTTTCTCGATTGCCCGTTGTACAATTTTCTGGTCCTACTAACGTAGTTTTCCCAACATCGAACCACCCTAGAGGCGATCTACACTTCTGTCCGTAAGGAGCTTCATATGGAGCCATCTGAATACTGAAATGGTAGCTATTATTATATGCGAACTCAATAAGCCGCAGATGATCATCTCAGCTACCCTTAAAGTCTATCACACAAGCTCGTACATATCCTCAAATGCCTAAATAGTACGCTCAGCTTGTCCGTCTATCTAGGGATGAAATATTGTACTAAGGCTTACCCGAGTCTCTAATCCTTTTTGGAAGGACCTTCAGAAGTTAGCTGTAAATTGAGCTCCTCTATCCGAGATAATAGATACAGGGACACCATGCAGTCGTACTATCTCTTTAATATAAAGCCTTGCATAATCCTCTGCGGAATATGTAGTCCTAACGGGCAGAAAATGAGCTGACTTTGTAAGCCTATCAACAATCACTCATATCAAATCGAACTTACGTTGGGTACGAGGTAAGCCTACGATGAAATCCATATTGATTAATTCCCGTTTCCAAGACGGAATCTCCATAGCCTGCAATAATCCACTGGTTTTTTTTTATTCTCAATCTTCACCTGGTGACGGTTAGGACACTGAGCAACAAACTCTGCTATATCCTTTTTCATTCCGTCCCACCAATATACTTTCCTGATGTCATGATACATCTTTGTCGCTCCTGGATGGATAGAATAACGAGAATAGTGAGTTTTTCCCATAACCTACTGACGCAGCCCTGCAACATTAGGGATACATAATCGTCCTCCGTATCTGAGGACCCCATCTTCTGTAATTTCAAATGGTGTCTTCTCCTTCTGAGGGGTGGTATCCCTATAACGAACTAACACAGGATCCTCGTACTGGCATTCCTTTACTTCAGTTACTAAAGAGGATGTTGCCGTATCCTGACTAGTAATTCCAATATCGCTTGAGTCCATTAACCGAACTCCAAGACTAGATAGCTGATGAATCTCATGGGCTATTCCCCTTTTTTTTTCTGGCTGTAGATATGATATGCTACCCATAGATCTATGGCTAAGGGCATCGCCTACTGCGTTCGCCTTCCCCGTATGGTATAAAATATCAACGTCATAGTCTTTAAGTATCTCCAACCATATCCTTTGACGTAAATACAATTCCTTTTGCTTGAAGATATACCGGAGGCTCTTTATGATCCGTATAGAAATCAACATGAATGCCATGCAAGTAGTGCCTCCACATCTTTAGTGCATGAATCATTGCGGCTAACTCTAAATCGTGGGTCGGGTAATTCTTCTCGTGCTTTCTTAGTTGTATAGAGGCATAAGCTACAACCTTACCATGCTGCATTAGCATACAACCCAATCCAATGCCTAAAGCGTTACAATAGATAACATAGCCATCAGTCCCTTCTAGGAGCGTTAGAATCGGTGTTGAAGTTGATCTGTCCTTCAATGCATGGGAACTCCGTTCGCAAGCATCGGTCCATTAAAACTTGGCTCCCTTCTGAGTTAACTTATGTGGGTATTCTAATCTTTCACAATTCATGAAATTCCCCTCTTCGAAGGCCCAAACTTCATCCTTTATTTATCACAACTACGCCCTTACTCCACTACCAGGGCAGCATTTTATCTATTCCAAATGTTACTAGTCTTAGACTCCTTTGAGTTCATTCAGGCTATACTGAGCTTTCTATAACTTAGAGAAACCATCAACTCTCTTATGAGCTTAACCCCAAGGACTTATCCATTCTCCTCACCTTTTCACTCATCTTTTCTTATCCTTCCTCGTGTCTTCCTAAAACCTTGTCGCTCTACCATACTTTAGCTTGCGACCTACACATATCTATTTATATCGCAACCTTCCTTCAACTTACTTGCACCATATATTTCCTTATGTTATTCTGGAACATCAAGCGAGACACCACATACGACTTTGGTCAAAGGTGCTAAAAGAGAAGAAAATTCCGTTACAAGTTTCCTGTAATAACCCGCCAAACGGAGAAGCTACGATCCTCCGTCGATGTTGTGGGTCTAGGCCAAGTCTTCACTACCTCAATCTTTTGTGTATCCACCCGGATGCCTTCACCCAAAATGATATGCCCAAGGAAAGTTACAGAGTGCAACCAGAATTCACATTTAGAGAAGTTTGCATACAACTTCCCTTTTTTGTAGAACTCTGAGCATCGTTCACAAGTGATCTGCATGCTCAGCCTCTGAACGAGAATATACCAATATATATCATCGATAAATACCATTACGAACAGATAAACAAAAGGGCCTGAACACACGGTTCATCAACTCCATGAATACTGCTGGGGCATTGGTCAAACCGAACGTCATAACACGAAACTCAAAGTGCATGTATCTGGTCCTGAATGCTGTCTTTGGAATATCTTCCTCCTTACCCTTACCTGATGGTACCCGAACCTCAAGTCTATCTTTGAAAAACACTTGGCACCTTGCAACTGATCAAATAAATCATCAATCCTCGAGAGCGGGGTACTTATTCTTGATCTTTACCTTATTCTACTGTCTATAATCAATACATATCCATAAGGAACTATCTTTCTTCCTCACAAATAACACAGGTGCCCCCCACGGTGATGTACTAGGCCTGATAAAGCCTTTTTTCAAGCAAGTCCTTTAGTTGTTCCTTTAACTCTTTCAGCTCTGCGGGGGCCATTCTATAGGGAGGAATAGATATTGGATGCGTATTTGGTAGTAGGTCAATAGCAACTCAATTTCTCGCTCTGGCAGAAGACCCTAAAGTTCATCGGGAAAAACATCAGGAATGTCATTAGCGACAGGGAAGGACTGAATGGTTGGTAACTCTACTTCCACATCCCAAACTTGAACTTAATGATAAAAGATAGTCCTTTCTGATCATCTTCCTCGCCTTGAGATAGGAGATATATTTACCTTTTGGCAATGCCACATTACCTTTCCATTCTAAAACAAGCTCTCCTGGGAACTGAAATCTAACCATCTTTGATCTACACTTGATGTTAGCATAACAAAAGGACAACCAAAAGCTGACATCTGGAGGAAGTCTAGAGTAGAGGGTCCTTGCCTCATCCTATATGAGAGCCTCGATCGGACACACTTCGAAGTGGAATCTTTATGTCCTTATCAGTTACCTTCCTCCTCTTGGCCCGACTACTATCTTCTTCCTCTGCGTATCCCATAGCATACACCGACGAACCTTGATTGACGGACTCCCAAGACTGTGGACTATCTGGAACCTCAGAAGAGCTGGTGTCTGCAAATACCTTGACATAGTTTTGAGCCTGAGGGAATCCCGACTGTGCCAATCCATGCACTACTCCCCTCATACCCTGATCAACGGGTTATGATAATGAAACTAAGGGCCTTGGTGAGGTCAGAACTTCTCTCACCCCATCTGCTGCCGCAGTGGTCGAAACAGCTCGAACGGATGACTCATATGGATCCTCGGATGGATCCTCCTCAATAGAACCTATGATATTCGATGGGTCTGACTCCATAGTGTAAATTATATCTTTTTCTAACACTTTCGTAGCCTTCTGACCCGTGCTAGCGGTTTGCGCCTGTCGTCTAGTAGTAACAAGCATCGCTAAAAACATAAATAGGGTAAAAATTAGGAGGGGATACTTATGACTCAGTTCTATCGCACAATATGGATTAAAAAGAAAAGTAACCATCCTAAATATCTGGTAGCCTCCTGTCTATAAGTGTGATGCACAACACACCCATAAACAAGACTCTACTAGATACGGTCTGTAGACAATCCTAGGACAGAACTGCTCTGATACCACTTTTGTCACGACCCAAACCGATGGGCCGCGACGGGTGCCCGAGTCCTACCTGTCAAACACCCCTAAGCATGCATCTAAGATATAAACCTGAATAACATCTGCTGAATTATGAGAATAATATACGTGAAGGAAACCTTCCCAAAAAGGCATACGTACATATACATGCAACATACGTAGGGCGAACCGACAAGGCTGCTATAGACAACTATGTACCTCAAAACTGGAAGCCGGCAAGGCCACATACTATCCAACTAGAACTGTCTATAGACCTCTAATAGAAATATAACTGTACAAAGATGGGACTGAGCCACGTCATACCCATATATATACAAACATATCATACCAAAATCAAAAGCAGCTCCGGATCAAGTGGAGCACGCCAACTCTCGCTGATCAAGGATCCTAAGAAGGGGGACTGTCAGCTTGCCTACTTGCACCTGAGGGCATGAAACGCAGGCCCCGTGAAATACGGCGTCGGTACGAAAAATGTACTGAGTATGTAAGGAATGAAAATCTATACGTAAAAGGCATAGAAGAAACATGGAATAAAGAAATCCTTTTGTAAATCTGAATAACTTTGTAAATTCTGAAACATTTATAATGTTATGCATGTGTATATAAATGTCGTGTCATGCATGGGTATATGTGTACATAACATCATCAAGCCACTGAGGGCATCCCATCATATCACCTCGGTCACTGTGGGCAACATCATCAACATATATCAACTGATCAGGTGGCGGTGCGTATATAACGCCGTAACCTTTTTTCCATATCCCATATACATATAATATACATATATACGCGTATATAACGCCATCTGGTCATGGGTTAATGTAAATGAATGCAATGCATGAAAAGTACGTCAATAAAATCTTTTCGGAGTGTCATCCTTAAATGAAGTTTAATTGAACTTCAACGTAGAATAGTTATATGAAATGAAACTTCAATTTTTGCAGTAATACATTGTTATAGACATAATATTAAAAGAGTACATTATATTGCTAGTAATAGGCCTAATATTCTCACGCTATAGGTTATTATAAACAAGACAACTAGCATTAAATTTATAATCTCAATTCTGCTGGATCGTAAATCCTCTATTAAGCTATAAACATCATACGCCTTTCGGACAAACATTGTCAAATACGGATTGTTCCGGGACCCATGAATAGCAGATAATAATAATTCATATGGGGAAATCAAGAATATAGACACCCCTAGTATCTCTATGAATAGAGCAATTTATGGCAACCGTGCGTTTGCTCGTTTCTTCTGTATAATTTGGATCATACCAAAAAGAAAGAAGGGGTAGCCTTAACATACCCGGAGTAGGAAAAATCCGTAAGATACTCTTGGAACAGGTTGCACCGTACTCCTTTAGAACCGCCAAAATCTTACGTTGCTACGATTCCAAAAATTCTCGTTGGAACCTTGCAAGATTTCTCGTGGTTTAATGGAGTATTTAGAATCAAATCTTCATTTGAGATTGAAATTGGCAATCTTCTATTTTGGAGAATGGCAGCGTTATGGACTTTGTTTGAAAGTCATCTCCTAATCTTCTAATTGTAGTAATATGACTACTATTTTGGATGACATACTAATATAAGTATGAGGTGCCTTTTTACTTGATCCTTGGTTGCCACCTATTAAATGACTAAGGAGTCATTGTGACCAACTGCCACGTTATTGGAGGGCAGATTTTATTAATTTTTATCCACTAATTAGTTAATTGGGTAATGTCCCGTTACCCGGTAATTAACCAATTACCCGTATAATTAAGAATTATCTCAAATTACCTAAAAATACTACTCATTTTTAATATACTTTATAGATCATATTATCACAGCTATATGGTACCTTGTATGGTACTAGTCCATAAATATCGGGTAGTATCGCTCGAGCCGTATTTTATTCCAAATTGGCCACTTTCAACGAAACTCGCTTTCTTTAATTCGTGTATCCTTTATCCTTCATGACACTTATTTCTCGCTTGTTATAATTAGCATAAATATATTAACCTCAAGATAATCTCATCCCCGAGTCTATGTCGGTTAACTGAAGACGAAACTTTAACGTACGGAAACGCGAGATGTAACAGTGAAGGCCGACTGTCGTTGGGGGGAGGTGGTGCAAGTAGAGATTCCTTAACGAGGAGAAGACATAACCAAGAACAAGGCCGGTTTCCTCAGTGTACACATATCCTTTCACCTTAGGCGCAGTAGAAGTCTCTTTACCATCGATAGATCCAGTGATCCTCGATTTTTGCAGCCAATATCAGGTGACACTTGGACAAATTTATCCATCGTTCTAGCGCATTGTTTATATGATTAGGCATTTCTCAAGCATGGTCGAGGGGATGCCTATTACCCTCGACCATCTAATTAGACTGTATAGCCCCCGACTTTATCGAGGTGGCCTGATTAAGACAAAGCGTCGATCCCTGAAGGCCTTTTTTGCTAGCATCGATGAAGACAAGGACCGAGGGTGGATGAGCCACTTTTTCTGAGTCGGGACCTCGGACCCGATCCCCGCTGAGAGAATTCCATTCCCCGATGAATGGAATATGAATCGCTAGTAAACACATTTCGCTGATCGGATATCTTTTCTTGACTTTGAATTAACTTTCTTTGATGATACAGCTGTCGAGTGGTACCCTGGTGCTGTCAACGATCTCCCGCGCTGGGTCCGACGACTTGATTCGATCTGCCCATACGCCAAGCGCGTGTGGCGTGATCTGGATAAGACCCGTTGGGAGGCCAAAAATCACGGTGAGTTTTTATCTCTGTTCATATTTGAGCTCTTTAGAGAAAACATCTTTCGCTGATACTCTCATCCTTTGTGCCTATGCAGGCCTTGGAGAGGTCGTCTTGATGAGGGAACCCCCACCTGGGGAAGCAGATACCCCCGAAGCCTGCTAAGGAGAAAAAGAGAAAGAAGAAATCACCAGGTGAGTCTTCGAAGCCAAGAAGGACTAAGGCTCAAAAGCCCAAGGCCCATTTAGTGGCCTTAACTCGGGAAACAGCCGAAGATATTTGCACCAAGGGCGAAGAGAATAATGACTGCCCGCTGGCACCTAGGGGGAGAAGATGTGATATTGCCTTGAAGTTTATTGTGCCGAAGGTGGCTGATTTAGAGGCTGCTGGAACGGAGGCCACCGAGGCGATCCCAACCCGAACTGGGGGAATTGTTAAAGGGGGCTTAGACGAAGTCCTCGGATCGACCAACGACCAAAACACATCGGGTGCTGAGGGGTACCTGGTCGATGAACCCGAAGAAACCAATGATGAAGCCCCTCGAAGGGGGGAGAGGGCCCTTGTCGAACTAGTCAAGATGATCGACATACATGAGCCTCTGTCGGGCCCATCATTCTCTCCTGGGCAAATTTGGGATGCCCAAGATATGAAAACTCCCGTAGTGGGGACATCCCCCGGAGAGAATAGTATGTTTGAAGGATATTTTGTTGGGGTTGAGGAAGGCCCCGATATCGACGCCTAATTGATCTTTGAAGAAGCCGAGAAGCTTCGACAACAGGTTATCTTGACTTAACCGTTGTATTTTGAGTTTCGGTTCTTGCTTTTCCGACTCCCTTCTTCTGTGTTTTCAGGCCGTGAAGCTCTCCAATCAAGCTTTTTCCAAGTCACAAGCTGAATTGGCTCGTTGTGAGGACGAATCTAGGAAGCTCGTTTCTGAATTGGACGAACTTAAGGCCCTTCATGCCCAAAAAGAGGGGGATTTAGGTGACCTTCGGGCTCATTTGGAGAGGATATCTCAAGAGCGGGCCGATCTCGATGAGCAGGTAATACGACCTTCGTGGGCTTATTTTTGTGCTTAACTCAATTGAGCGTTTGATGCCTTAATTTGACTTTTTCAGCTCAAGCAAACAGATGATCTGATGCGAGAGGAGCTCAAAGTAAGAGATACCAAAATCCTTGGGCTGAAACGGCGTGTGGATGAGGTGTCTTCCGATAAAGAAACTCTTCGAGAGAAGCTGGCCTCGGTTGAGTGCCAACTTCAAGGGGAGAGGAGAGAAAGCCGCAAGTACAAAGATCTCCATGCCGAATCAGTTGCTGAGCTATCTGCAGCTAAGTCCGAAGCTGCTGCGCTCATATCATCATACCGAAAAGATGCTGCTGCTGCTGCAAATGCTCGGGCCAGAAAGGTATCCGAAGAGGCCGAGCTTAAACGGTCTCGAGCCGTGGAACACGCCCGATTAAGATCTCAGAGACAGGCTCTCGAGGATGTATATACAAGGGGCATCGATTTGTCTGCCGAAATCGAGAGGGTGAAGGCCCTAGAGGAAGAATCGGGAGCTCTGCTTTCTTCCTATGATGAATCAGCTAGTGATACGACCAGCGACTCGGAGGATGATGAAAACGAAGGTGAAGTCCCCGAGGGGGAGGAGGCCGTTGATGTTCCGGGGGTCGAGGGCCAGGCCGTTGAAGGTACAGCTTCCGAGGGAGCTCCGTCTGGTCATGTAACCCAGGTGGTAGATTAGGTTTTCATTTGTTCCTTTTTTGTGTAAAGGCTCTAGGTGTGAGCCTTGTAAGTATGTCTTCATGAAATTTTATCATATATATATATATATATATATATATATATATATATGTATATATATATATTTTGCTTTTCGTAATCTCTTGTTTTTCCTTTTGCCCTTTTGGAATAAATTTCAACGCTTGTCGATAACCAGTTTGGTATGTCGGACTTATGATATAAACCCCTCAGGTTTTCATGCTTGATGAGTTATTGATAATAGTTGACCGTTCGGTGTCAGCTCCTCGAGTCAAATTTTGACTCGGGCTCATTGACCCTTAGGTTTTCAACATATTGGTCCTTAGGCTCTTTAGGCTGGCTCTAAGGCTCCTACGTGTTGGCCCTTAGGCTCTTTAAGGATGGCTTTTAGGCTCTTACGCATTGGCCCTTAGGATCTTTAGGCTGGCCCTTATGCTCTTACGCGTCGGCCCTTAGGCTCTTTTTAGATTGGGTCGATGCGACCTCTAATATGGCAATAGTTTTCCCTCATTTTGGCTAAAGACTTTTGAAGTTCTGATTATGCCGTGGCATGTTTTATGCTCGTCCGACTCTTCGACGGCTCAAACGAGAACCTCGATTATGAGTCGATATGTGACGATAGTTGAGTACCTTTGAAGGCTCGCTCGAAGGTTGAAACCTTTTCATCGAAGGCTGATTGTTTTCGAAGTATTTTTATTATTTGGAGCTGATATTATCGAAGCTCCTTTGCTTATGCCGAGGGTAGCTTGATTAACCGGTTCTTTTCGAAGTATCTTCGAAGTATTTGGAGGCCTTTAGTTTTATGGCGGCAGTCGGACGTCTCCGAGCCGCGTTAATTCAGTCGTAGCCTTTAAGTTCGACCGTACACTTTATGTTTGGCCGTAGCCTTTAGTCCCCGTGTGTGGTGACCTTGGCGTCTATATTGAGGGTATGCCTTTTTAGAGGTCTTACAAGTTCGAATATATAGCCTTGGCCTTAATATAGGGGTTATGCCTTTTTAAGGTCTTATAACTTTGAGCATGCCTTGTTTAGGTCTTACAGATTTGATGTTGCCTCACTGAGGGCTTACGAGCTCGAAGTTGCCTGATCGAGGTCTTATGAATTTGAGTCTTCGATGGCTCGATGAGCTGACTGTTTGATGACAGTCCTCGGGTGTTCGAGAGTTTTCGGCTCTTGGGCCGTTTTCGTGACAGTAGTGAATTTCTTCGAGGCACAAAGTGTTGATAAGCAAAGAGGCTTCCTCAATTACTTGATATATGCGTACACGTTTTTTGCTTTTGGAGGCTCAATTATTCTACATGGACACGGTTCATTTGACCGTTTGGCCCAATACAACATTCTCCTATCGAGGTCCTCCTAGACATAGTTTGATTTCTTCCTAGAGGTGATCTCCTGGGGTGATGCCCCCCAGTATTTGAGGTTGATTGAAGAGAAACCTTAAATACTTGATGAGTTCTCCTTAGGTAGCATATGGATGTTGCCTCGCTAAAAACCTCGCCGGTAAAACCCATTCGGGATAAAACCCGGTCTAAAGGAAAAAGAGCGCAACGCATGCTTTATAACCCAAGGTCTTCGAGCTGGAGGGTGCTTCGATTCCTTTCAATTGAGTACCTGCGATAAGTTAGTATAAAATGCAAATGAAAAAAGGAGAGGGTTGTACCTAAGCAATGATAGCGTTTGAGCCTCGGTGCGTTTCAATTGCTCGTTATGAGGACGCAGCACGGTCCTTTATTCACTCATTGGGGTGTAGCCGAGAATGTCGGTTGCGGTTGATACTTGGCTGTTTGTTTGTCTAAATGCTCCTTCGCGGTGGAGGGCGTCGATACTGGTGCCATGTCGTGCACCGCGAACATCTCCCTTGCTGCATGTTGCTCCCCGTACACTGCTTTTACTCCGTCTGTGGTTGGAAATTTCATCACTTGATGAATGGTTGATGGCACTGCCCTCATGCTATGTATCCATGGCCTTCCAAGTAAGGCGTTGTATCTCATGTCACCTTCGATGACATGAAATTTGGTATCTTGGATTGTACCGGCCACGTTGACTGGGAGGATGATCTCCCTTTCATCGTCTCGCTCGCCATGTTGAATCCATTGAGGACTCAGGAGGTAGGTACGATCTGGTCGACCAGTCCTAGCTGCTCTACCACCCTCGACCTGATTATGTTGGCCGAGCTACCTGGATCCACGAGCACACGTTTGATTTGAAATTTATTCAGAAGAAAAGAAATTACCAGTGCGTTGTTATGAGGCTGAGACAAGGTCTCAATGTCCTCTTCGCTGAATGTGAGAGCATCCTCTGGTGCATAACTCGAAGTTCGCTTTTCTCTGGTGATGGATACTTCCGTTCGTTTGATAACGGGTCCCTGTGGGGCATCGGCCCCTTCTATGATCATGTGGATGACGTGTCGTAGTTCTTCTGGTTCGTTCTTCCTCTTCACCTCTCTTTCCCGAAAGTGGTTTTTATCTTGGTCGTTGAGGAACTCTCGAAGATGCCCTTCGCTGGTCAGACGGGCTACCTCTTCTTGAAGCTGTATGCAATCCTCGGTCCTATGACCGTGAGTGCCGTGATACTTGCATATCAAGTTAGGGTTCCTTTGTGAAGGGCCTGACAGTATGGGTTTTGGCCACCTGGTATCTTTGATCCTGCCTATGGCTGATACGATGCCCGAGACATCGATGTTAAAATTGTAATTGGATAGACGGGGTGCCTCTACCGGCCTAGTGTGCCTATCGAACCCGGCTTTACTCATGAGTCCCCGGGAAACTTGACCTCGATCTGTCCTTCGATCGCCTCGAGGCACATTACGCTTCGAGGCATCCCTTCGATCTTCTACGTAAGGCCGGTATCTTTCCTTGTTTGCTCTCGACTCCCTTTCCGTAAACCTTTGTTCTTTTGTTAAGATCCTGCTAGGATATACTGAGCCCGAAGGGGTTCCTAATTGGTCGTCTTCGATCCTGATCTTCGATTGATACCTGTTGTGCACATCCGCCCAGGTCACGGCGGGATATTCGATCAAATTTTGTTTTAGCTGCTTGGAAGCTACCGAGCTTTGTTCGTTCAAGCCTTGAGTGAAGGCTTGCACTGCCTAGTCATCAGAGACCTGTGGTATTTCCATTCGCTCCATCTGAAATCGAGATACAAATTCCCTTAGCATCTTGTTTTCTCTCTGCTTGATCTTGAAGACATCGGACTTCCTTATGGCGACCTTGATGGCACCGGCGTATGCCCTCACAAAAGAGTCTGCCAACATGGCAAATGAATCTATCGAGTTCGGGGGTAGGTTGTGGTACCACATCATGGCCTTCTTCGACAGTATCTCTCCAAATTTCTTCAGCAGGATGGATTCAATATCGTCGTCCTTTAAGTCGTTCCCTTTTACAGCACAAGTATAAGCGGTGACGTGCTCATTAGGGTCTGTGGTCCCGTTATACTTTGGGACATTCGGCATTCTGAATTTCTTCGGGATGGGCTTCGGAGCCGCACTTGATGGGAATGGTTTCTGCACGAACTTCTTTGAATCTACGACCTTTAGAATCGGAGGTGCGCCCGGGATCTAATCGACCCTCGAGTTATAAGTCTCCACCTTTTTATCGTTATCCTCTATCTTCTTTTCTCCTGATTCAATCCTTTTGTTGAGGTCCTCGAGCATCTTCTTAATAGTGGGGTCTGTTGCTGACCCGTTGTTACTCGATCTTTCTGGTGCCTGCTTGACTCGAGGAGCCGTTTCCGGTGCTGCTGTACTTGGAGTTCTTTGTTGACTTTGTAGCTAAGCAATAGCCACTTGTTGCGCTTGCAACATCTCGAAAATAACTTGAAGACTAATGTCTCTTTCTTCCCCGCGCACACTCCCGTCGGTATAAGAGTTTACGTTGACATGCACGACGTTGCATGAGCTCACGTTGATGGGATTTGTGCTAGTGCCTTCCCTGGGTTTTGCGGTGGTACACCGGCGTCTACACCATTTTCTCCCTGAAGCCCAATACCGTTGCTTTCGCGTGCATTTGCTGAGTTAGACATTTTGACCTGAAATCAGAGATTCTTGGACAAGAAAAAGTGTGAAGAATAACTTGTGTTTTCAGAATACTAGCACCAAAACAATCACTATTATTTTTAGCCCCACGGTGTGCGCCAAACTGTTTACCTTGAAATTGGTAATGATAATTGTATTTGATTTTGTGATTCTAAAAATACGTGATTAATTTCAATACTAGTCGTTATGCGATGGATGCTAAGGGTAAATAAAGAAGGTGAGAGATGCAAACCAAAACTATCACAAATCCGAATCTCGAGCTGTTGGAACAAAGGCTTCGAAGCCTATTTAGGGCAGTTGATATGAGCTATTGATGAAGAAACAACGATAATGAAGGCCTCTAAGATGTCCTTTTGCGGCTAATAATAATCAGTAAATGAAGAACAATAAATGAACAATTAAGGAACAACGAAAGAATAAGAAATAAATGTGAAGAACAATCGTTTTAGAACAAAGAATGTTGTATGTTATTCAATGTGTTATATTCAATAATGATCCGAATCCCTTACAAGATGGTAAGGGTCCCCTTTATATAGGGGGGGGGGAATCCTAGCATAGTACACGTCTAATGATGACGGGAAAAGGCCATTGGTATAGCTGTATAATGGCTTAGTACGGATTGGTACTATTCTTGCAGACCTGGTCAGCTCTAGCCACGTGTTCTTGGGAGCTTTTCCGCCTTTCCATGACGATCGTCCATTTGTACTACTCCAAGATTGACCTTCGATGTGCTTCCTCGAGGGACACACCTCGGGGTCATACTTAAAATTCTACTTCAAGCTCCTCGAGGTCGGGCATGGAGTGCTACAACAACCTCAAAGTCAAACTCTTCTAATTTTGGCCGTATACAAGCCTCGATTTTCTTTTCTTCTGATTCGATCCGTTTAGTGAACTCCTCGAGCTTCTTCATGATGGCGGGGTCAGTTCTCGATCCATTAACATTAGATTTCTTCGGTATAGGTTCGACCCTGTCAATAACTTCCTGTGATGTATCGAGCTCAATTTTGCTTGGTGCTCGATTCCAATTTTGGAGCTCCGCAATCGCAGCTTGCTGATTCTGCAACATTTTAAATAACATTTGAAGGCTAATCTGTAAGGCCCCGAAAAATTTCGCTAAGTAATTTAGGATTTCGCGGTGCCAGGTAAGCTATTATAATATTTTATGTGCTATTAACATGATGGGCATCAATTGGATTTGGTAAATAGGTGTATAAGTCTTATAATGTGTAATGTGGGGTCTAATGGGAGGCCTAAGTCTAAGTCAAACTGGAAAATTTCATAATAGGCTAAAATTCCAAATGAGTTCACACAAGTCCACACTTTGGACGAGCATATCTAAATATATGTAAGGTTTTATGTGGTGACCAACCTATCAAATGAAAGGCCTTCGAGTCTAGTTTCTAACGCTTCAAACCGTTCATCATTTGGACATTCCTACACAATGTTATGATCAAATTACCAAAGACTGGATTTGCGACCAATTTTGCGATCGCAAAACGACTATGCGGACCGCATATGCGTCGCATAATGAAGCGGTGTCAGGCAAACATTATGCTATTGCATGTTGATTATGCTGTCGATTATGCTATCGCATAATAATTATGCTGCAAGAATGCTGCCCACATTTCGATTATGCTATATAGCATAATTGCACCACATAATTGACTTCGGGGGTCATTTTTGGAAATTTTCATATACGAACCCACTTTGATAAATAAGCTTTGGGACTTCATTTGGGACTATTTTACACTAAATCTAGAGAGAGGTGAGAGTATATTAGAGAGAGAAAGAGGGAACCTAGCCTCCTAATCATCAATCTTGCACAAACCCTCAAGAATCAAGCATGCTAATCTCTAGCTCACTATCTTTCGGGTAAGTCCTACTTCTAATATTTCATATATGAGATTATGAGTTCAAAAATATATTGTGGGGTTAGAAATAGGCCATGCATGTGACACTAAGCTATAGTATGTGGGATTAATGAACTATTTTGGGTAGTTCTTGATTGATGAAATTGGATGAGGGAAGAAGGAATTTCCATTGTAGAACCTTGTAGCCTATTTCACATGATTAGGTGTTTGATGAAATTCCTAAGAGAGTTACACCATTGGAAATCTTTCTAAATTATTAATTGATTTTTGCTTTCTCCTTATAGTTTATTACCGCTAGAGATGTTGGTGCATTGTAGTAACTTAAGGAAAGCTTAAACAAGGTATGTATAGCTAAAAACCCGTCTTCTCAGAAATCGAGCTCCCATGGTGTCCATGAAAATATTGTAAGTCCGAAATTTGATTGATGTAGTACTTGTTATTTCAAAGGTATTGGTGTTGTAAGATATATGTGAAAGGTGTATCTCAATGTGTTCAATATGCTATTCTTGGTAAATTGAGGATATGTGAAGAATGTGAACTATGTGCTAAAATGCCTAGATTTCAAGTCAAGTTTAAAGTGAGATTGTTATGCCAAACTATGTGAAATCCTCAATGTATAAAGATGTTTGAAATAAATCAAATGAATTTGGGAAATAGAATGTGGCAAACGTGCCGAGAACTTGAATTATAATTGTACCTGGTGATGCCTATGACATGAGAAAATATGAAACAGATTATGAAATGAGCCTTGACTCTACTTTCCATAAATGACTTCAATAATAAAGTGCCCTAAAGGCTTTGTACACAATTTATGCCCATAAGTGGCTGTTCGAGATAATGTTTTGCCTTATAAGTACATCCAATGTGATCCGAGTTATTACATACTTTAATGTTGAAATTGTATATTGTCGTGATTGGAAAAGAGAAATTCAAGAATAATTGGTGTAATTGCTTGTTTATGACTTTTATGTGTGTTTCTATTGTGGTTTGGTGTGTCCCCTCCTTTTTGGAAGAATCCTTTGTGTTTAAAGTTCCATTGCTAATGAACTTGAGGTGTATGATTTCTGAAATATTGTATACGCCATGTTTCATGATTTCCTCTCATGTGTACTTGCCATCTTGGATTGAATGGCTTGTTGTTGAAATTGTTATTGATGTGAAATATGTGGAAATGATGTGAAATGTGGGGAAGAATAAGCTTGAGTTATGAAATGTGGCCTAGTGCCAAGTATGATGTGATAATTGTGGCCCCAAGTGCCTATGAATTGATATATGTAAAATAAAGATTGAAATGAGATGATTAATGAAAAAAGAACAACGTCTTGGTAAGACGGCTTATCCGATCGGGCCGTGATCGGACACCATGCCGCACACATGGTGGTATTGTGCTGATATTAAATTCCGGAAATTGAGAATGAGATTGTGATTGAGGTACATGTCTCAAATGAGGCAACTTAGCCGATCGGGTCGTGATCGGACTCCGCTCAAGAAAACAGTGGTATTATGAATGGTGATAAACAGTATCAAATGCCCCAACCTAAAGCTATGGAAATTATGTGAAAGTTATATGATTCTTTTGTTTGATGATGTGGTGTTTGTTTAAAGCTTTTGATTGTCCCTTATGATTTCTTTGTTCTTGTATGATAGTACTTTCTATTGAGATGGTGTTTATGATTTCTTTGTTCTTGTATGATAGTTCTTTCTATTGAGATGGTGTTTATGATTTTTTTGTTCTTGTATGATAGTTCTTTCTAATGAGATGGTGTTTAGTTATACATACTAGTTCTATTTCATGGTACTAACGTCCCTTTTGTCGGGGGCGCTACATCTTTAAATGGATGTAGGTGGTTCCATAGCAGTCAGTGTTGGTCGCAGCTAGTGGCGTATCCTCTTTTCAGCCGACTTGGTGAGCCCTACTTCATTTCGGGGTCTTGTATCATTTGTTCATCATGTACTTGTATTTGAGGTATAGCTGGAGCCTTGTTGCCGGCATTTTCTTATTTCTCTTCAATTGTATTTAGAGGCTCCGTAGACAGGTTGTGGGTAGTGTCGGGTATTGGATTCAAAATAGAAATATTGATGTTTGGCAAAGATGTATAAAACTTGTAATATCTTCAAAATTGTGAACGAAGTTGCTAATGGAAATGAAATGGAAATCGTTAATGACATGTTTATAGAATTTGATTAATGGTGTACATTTCCTCTTTATTCAAAGACGAATTTGGGTAGTATGAAACCTAACAGGCTTGCTCAGTCGGGTTTACTCGGTTTAGCGCCGGTCGCGCTCCTCGAATTTTTGGGCGCGACAAACTTGGTATCAGAGCCTAAGGTTTTAAAGTGTCGTAGGATGTCTCAGAGCCGTGTCTAGTAGAGTCCTTCTTATCGGTGTGTTGTCGACCACATCTATAAGTTGGAGGCTATTCGGACATTTAGGAATTTTACCCTTCTTTGATACTCCAGATCGTGTAGTAGAGCTCAGATAGGGAGCTAATTTCCTTGCTATGTCGTATTCCCAAGATGAGTAATCTTGATACCATAATCCACGAGTTTGAAGCAGTAAGGAGGGAATGACCCCACCATTGAGTCTGAGGGAGATTGCCCAAGAGTTTGTTAGGAGAATGTAACGAGCCATGGAGGGATTGGTAGAACTTGTTGCTAAGGGGAGTACCCTTGTTCCTACTTATGTCTCTGCACCACCAGATCTTGTAGTATATCAGTATGTTACCAACGCACATTAGGGATGTCGAGTCGAGGGGGTATCTATTAAGCTATTGCCCTATCAACCTAAAGTCACCAGGCAAGTCACTCCTTAGTACATCAATATGAACAACACAAAATTTCTACTTGTTGTATATGTACATCCATAGTGAAGAGTTCTCATAAACATAGTCTTAACAAGATGTTGAATCACAAAATATTGCATGCACCTACTCTTTGACGGGACGTAGTATTCATGAAGCCTCCTGATCACAGTTCTCTTACTACATCCTCATATGGAATTGAGCTCTATAATTATGTTCTTGAATTGAGTTATAACACTATTAATACTTCCCACGTGCTTTCCTAAATTCTAAACAAGGGACTATACCTGATAAATTTCTTACAGGATCTTTTTATTTAAATGGACAACATCTGCTCGCTTGTTCCTATACATGCACCGTCGTAAAGTTTACCTATGTGGTGTCAAGTTCCAGGTAAAGCATCCCAGTGTTGCGATCCTTCTCGAGTCACTCTTTTACTCACTAGTGTATATCGCTTATATGGTTTGAGCAGTCACTCTACTCTCTTGCGAGTATTGTTAAACCTTTTCACTGTCTAGTAACATGAGAGCATACCTTAGCACCTATCATATGAGTGCATGCAAATCGAAATGGTCACAGTGTGCATAAAGTCTCTCTGAAAATTGAGTTCCGTCACAGGAAGATCTTGTGTCACCATCTTAGTATAACTTTCGTGTCCACTTGGGACATCCCGCAGTAAGTAGCTCACCTTGTTCTTAGTATTGTGGTTGCCCGCGATGTGGTCTTGTATTGCAGTTAGGAGTTAATATAGCAGAAGCATGTCCAGCTCATAACAAATGTTTATTTTCTCTTTACACCTCCACAACATGTGTTAATTGTGTTCCTTAGTTAGTGAATTCATTGTGCTAGTTTCCCTAACACTTGTTCGATAACCATGAGAAAACGTTAGTTTCCCTTCTATGTGTCACTATAACACTTCCTTTCTCATAAGGACCCTTAATAGTCTCTCCGTTAAGACCTAATGCACCTTTGGGGGTTATCATGGCACAACGCCTACTTCTCATGTTTTCCTTTCTTTCAATAGCATCCGGGTACTTCTCAAGTCAAAGTCCATGGGGAACTCATCATGAACATCTGCAGACCTTCCATGACTATTTTATACTGTCTCATTGGGTTCCGTTGTCTTTACACACTCGAATTCTAGAATCGTTGACTATGTCATTGTCACGTGCGGGGAGTTTTGCTATCCTTGGCATTCCACCTCCCTCGATGGATCAGAGCTTTATTTGTCTCTCTCCCTGAAGCATACAGTTAACTCTTAGAACCCATCTAACCAATACATGATTTCATCCCAATATTAAGATGCCCTAGCTATGTGGTTTCACTCGTGAAAGGTTGAGATTAGATGCCTTTAGAGTTTTGCACCTATCATGAGCATATTGATTGGGAAGACAAGTTGTCGTATCTTTAATTCTCTCATATATGATCAATTATCAGGAAGGGTTAAGCTGTCTGAAATATGATAATCTCATAAGTGTTCAACTTCTTTTCATCCTCATGGGCTTGTGGCATAGATACCTCGTGTCAGTTAACGTTAGGAGTGTAATTCAACTTCATGTATTTTGAAACCCATGTCGCATTCAAGGTGCCAGAGTATTCTCATTCTTGATAAACTGATTTTCCCTACACTCCAGGAGACGACTGGGTCACGTACTTGAATATTTCTCCTTAATGATTCCTACTGCCAATGTCCTAGTTACCCCTATGCATCATTGGTCTAATAATTGATGTCGTAACAATGATTAACCATGTTGGTATTGTTAGTAGTAATCTTCATGTCTCTTAGAATATAACCTCAAGAAATACTCTGCTCAACACATTAATGAATTCCTGGATAATTCTAGCCCAATCTTGAACCCTGTTGTTCCTCATTGCATTAAATCTATTAGGTATTGAAGGTCCAAACATGTCAAATAGGAAGCATCACCGTGTGGTCACATATATTCGATAGGTAATTTTATGGTCAATTCATGATAGCACATCTTAGTGTAATCGTTGAAGGTCATCAAAGGTTTAGTGTGGGTGTTTGCGTAGAGATTTAGAATTTAGGAGGGTGAACAGGTTATTCTCAATTTTCCCTTGAAGATATTATGTGAGTTGATAATGAAGGTTGCATAAGTGTATTTCACATTAGCCCACACTAGAAGTATGAAGTTTCCCCATAGTTGTTCCCCATATATTTTGTGTTTTCACATGTCAATGTCTAAGAAGGTAGTTGGAGGTCCTTTGTGTATCATTCCGGTGGAAATTACTAAAGGTGGAGGTAATGGATAGTTGGCCTATGAAGGGTATCTATTTATCATTCTTGTTAGGTAAGTTTAGGGGTGGAGATTGTTTTCGTGAATGTGTTATGGCAAAATCTGTAAGTATAAGAGGCCACATTGAAGGCCGAGAGTGTTGTGAAAATAAGGTATTTTCTCTTGATTGTATAGCAATTGGTTTTGACTTGAAAGGTACCTTCTAGGTATTATGATTTAGAAATGTGCAGTTCATGTACATGTATCTTTATGATAATGTAGTGCTTGAAATGCTGAGATTAGTATTATTGATATATACGTTGTGGTGCTTTGTCGAGTTATGGATGTGTTGTTGGAATGGTTTTGGTGGTTCTCTAGTAGGTGGATAGGCCTAGTTACAAAGGAGATATTGCCGAAATTTCTGAAAAATTTGGGAGTTAGTCAAAATTTAGGGACTTAAGGTAGGTGAGGAAAGAGATATACTATGTTAAGCGTTTAGGGCGGACTCTACTCCTTATTCGAGGACGAATGATCCTAAAGGGGGGAGAATGTAAGGCCCCGGAAAATTTTGCTAAGTAATTTAGGATTTTGTGGTGCTAGGTAGGCTAATTATAATCTTTTATGCGCTATTAACATGATGGGCATCAATTGGATTTGGTAAATAGGTGTATAAGTCTTATAATGTGTAATGTGGGGTCTAATGGGAGGCCTAAGTCTAAGTCAAATTGGAAAATTTCATAATAGGCTAAAATTCCAAATGAGTTCGCACAAGTCCACACTTTGGACGAGCATATCTAAATATAAATAAGGTTTTATGTGGTGAACAACTTATCAAATGAAAGGTCTTCGATTCTAGTTTCTAACGCTTCAAACAGTTCGTCATTTGGACATTCCTACACAAAGTTATGATCAAATTACCAAAGGCTTGATTTGCAACCAATTTTGCAATCGCAAAACGACTATGCGGACCGCATATGCGTCGCATAATGAAGCGGTGTCGGGCAAAACATTTTGCTGTCGCATGTTGATTATGCTGAATCATAATCGATTATGCTGTCGATTATGCTATCGCATAATGATTATGCTGCAAGAATGCTGCCCACATTTCGATTATGGTATAGTATAATTGCACCACATAATTGACTTCGGGGGTCATTTTTGAAAATTTTCATATACGAACCCACTTTGATAAATAAGCTTTGGGGCTTTATTTGGGACTATATTACACTAAATCTAGAGAGAGGTGAGAGCATTTTAGAGAGAGAAAGAGGGAACCTAGCCTCCTAATCATCAATCTTGCACAAACCCTCAAGAATCAAGCATGCTAATCTCTAGCTCACTATCTTCCGGGTAAGTCCTACTTCTAATATTTCATATATGAGATTATGAGTTCAAAAATATATTGTGGGGTTAGAAATAGGCCGTGCATGTGACACTAAGCTATAGTATGTGGGATTAATGAACTATTTTGGGTAGTTCTTGATCGATGAAACTGGATGAGGGAAGAAGGAATTTCCATTGTACAACCTTGTAGCCTATTTCACATGATTAGGTGTTTGATGAAATTCTTATGAGAGTTACACCACGGGAAATCTTTCAAAATTATTAATTGATTTTCGCTTTCTCCTTATAGACTATTACCGCTAGAGATGTTGGTGCATTGTAGTAACTTAAGGAAAGCTTAAACAAGGTATGTATGGCTAAAACCCCCTCTTCTTAGAAATCGAGCTCCCATGGTGTCCATGCAAATATTGTAAGTCCAAAATTTGATTGATGTAGTACTTGTTATTTCAAAGGTGTTGGTGTTGTAAGATATATGTGAAAGGTGTGTCTGAATGTGTTCAATATGCTATTCTTGGTAAATTGAGGATATGTGAACTATGTGCTAAAATGCCAAGATTTCAAGTCAAGTTTAAAGTGAGATTGTTATGCCAAACTATGTGAAATCCTCTATGTATAAAGATGTTTGAAATAAATCAAATGAATTTGGGTAATAGAGTGTGGCCAACGTGCCGAGAACTTGAATTATAATTGTACCTGGTGATGTCTATGACATGAGAAAATATGAAACAGATTATGAAATGAGCCTTGACTCTACTTTCCATAAATGACTTCAATAATAAAGTGCCCTAAAGGCTTTGTACACAATTTATGCCCATAAGTGGCTGTTCGAGATAATGTTTTGCCTTATAAGTACATCCAATGTGATCCGAGTTATTACATACTTTGATGTTGAAGTTGTATATTGTCGTGATTGGAAAAGAGAAATTCAAGAATAATTGGTGTAATTGCTTGTTTATGACTTTGATGTGTATTTCTATTGTGGTTTGGTGTGTCCCCTCCTTTTTGGAAGAATCCTTTGTGTTTAAAGTTTCATTGCTAATGAAATTGAGGTGTATGATTTCTAAAATATTGTATATGCCATGATTCATTATTTCCTCTCATGTTTACTTGCCATCTTGGATTGAATGGCTTGTTGTTGAAATTGGAAATGATGTGAAATATGTGGAAATGATGTGAAATGTGGGAAAGAAGAGCTTGAGTTATGAAATGTGGCCTAGTGCCAAGTATGATGTGATAATTGTGGTCCAAGTGCCTATGAATTGATATATGTGAAATAAAGATTGAAATGAGATGATTAATGAAAAAGGAACAACGTCTTGGTAAGACGGTTAGCCGATCGGGCCGTGATCGAACATCATGCCGCACACATGGTGGTATTGTGCTGATATTGAATTCCGGAAAATGAGAATGAGATTGTGATTGAGGTACATGTCTCAAATGAGGCAACTTAGCCGATCGGGTCGTGATCGGACTCCGCTCAAGAAAGTGGTGGTATTATGAATGGTGATGAACAGTATCAAATGCCCCAACCTAAAGCTATGGAAATTATGTGAAAGTTATATGATTCTTTTGTTTGATGATGTGGTGTCTGTTTAAAGCTTTTGATTTCCCTTAGTATTTATTTATTCTTGTATGATAGTACTTTCTATTGAGATGGTGTTTATGATTTCTTTGTTCTTGTATGATAGTTCTTTCTATTGAGATGGTGTTTATGATTTCTTTGTTCTTGTATGATAGTTCTTTCTAATGAGATGGTGTTTAGTTATACATACTAGTACTATTCCATGGTACTAACGTCCCTTTTGTCGGGGGCGCTACTTCTTTAAATGGATGTAGGTGGTTCCATAGCAGTCAGTGTTGGTCGCAGCTAGTGGCGTATCCTCTTTTCAGCCGACTTGGTGAGCCCCACTTCATTTCGGGGTCCTGTATCATCTGTTCATCATGTACTTGTATTTGAGGTATAGCCGGAGCCTTGTTATCGGCATTTTTTTATTTCTCTTCAGTTGTATTTAAAGGCTCCATAGACAGGTTGTGGGTAGTGTATGGTAATTGAATTAAAATAGAAATATTGATGTTTGGCAATGATGTATAAAACTTGTAATATCTTCAAAATTGTGAACGAAGTTGCTAATGGAAATAAAATAGAAGTTGTTAATGACATGTTTATAGAATTTGATTAATGGTGTACATTTCCTCTTTATTCAAAGACGAATTTGGGTAGTATGAAACCTAACAGGCTTGCTCAGTCGAGTTTACTCGGTTGAGCGCCGGTCGCGCTCCTCGGATTTTGGGGCGTGACATAATCCCTCCTTCTTCTCCGTTTTGTTCATTCTGGTCGGCCTCCCGAGCGTCTCTGCGGATGCCATTTTCACGGCCGGCGCCTAAATTTCCATGAATGTCAACACGAGAACCGACATTGACTGGGTATATGGCCGGTGGTCCATCGAGATTGATTGGAGGTACTCCGTTTCTCGGGGCGACTATGTTCACGTTCTCGCCATGAAGATCAAGGCCGGCGTCTGTGTGAGTGGGCATTACTTGAGAGTCTGACATGTTGATTTGTGAAATCAAAGATACTTACGAGAACAAGCATAAAGCAATGTGTGTTAAGATTAATACTATGCAATCACTATTATCCTTAGCCCCACGGTGGGCGCCAAACTGTTTACCCTAAAAACTGGATAAAAATTAAACTAATAATGTGGTTTTAAGGATACGTGATTTCGCCTAATACCAATTGATAAACGTATAGATAAGTAATGGAAATTGACAATAATATAAAGCAAAACCCAGGTCTGAACAGGATTCAACCCTCGAGCTTGAATACCCTCGAACTAGTTTATGCGAGAACAATTAAAGTATAGCAATTTGGTGAACAAGAGAATGTAAACTAAAGAGAGAATATTATATTGCTTTGATCTGTGTGAATGTAAGGTGTTTACAAGATTATTAGGATCCTCTTTTTATAGTAGAGGAATCCTATTTATGGTACAATTCTAATTACGAAAGTAAATCCAATGATTAACTAGATAACTGCCCCTGATTTGATCTGTTCCAGGATTTACGCCATGATCTTCGGCCAGTCATGGATATCTCGCCTTTCCGTTATTGCACTTTGCTAGAAGTCTGTCATATTTGGTCTCGACCGCTGCTGGCCTCGATCTCGGCAAGCACCTCGATCCTTGGACTCGATACCTCGTCTTTGTGCTCTGGCCTGATCCATTACGAGGCTAACTCTCGATGCAGTTCTCTGGTCTCGATCAAATAGCACAATCGGGTAGGCACAGTTTTAACCGTATACAATTTTAAAAATAATTCAACTTTAACTTTTTTTTTTCTCTTAGGCTGTGTTTGGTATAAAGGAAAATATTTTTCTAGATAATGTTTTCATGAAAAATGAGTGGTTTTATCACATATTTTCTCTCGTTTGGTTGGTGAGTGGGAAACTTTTTTCGGAAAATATTTCTTGTTCTTGGTTATAGAGTAGAATTTTTTTTTATACTACTCTCCTCACCCACCCCACTTCCCCCAAGTCCCTATGTTTCCTTGCTCCCCCCTCCAAATAGCCAACATTTTCAGGACTCTATTTTCTTAAAAAATCTAATTATTCTTCTAAAAATTCACACAAACCCAAAGTAACTAATGTGCTGCTTTACTTTTTTACGCAAAAATAAAGTTGAAATTTGTGTTCCATAGCTAAAAAGAAAATACTCTTGTTGGTTGAAAAAGAAAGTACACTTTCTACAACATGAAAATAATTTACTCATTTTATTGAAATAAAAGAAAATACTTTTTCTACGTCATGAAATGAAACTTTTTTATATCATTAAAAAAATACTCATTTGTTGAAATGAAGAT
>NW_017670518.1:99719-120328 GCF_001879085.1 Nicotiana attenuata
GAAGGAGTTTTGAAAAATATTTTCTTTTCTCTTGATAGGGAAAATATTTTCCAACACGTTTAAGCCAACCAAAGATGGAAAAATTGGAAAACATTTTCCTTCATACCAAATACACCCTTAAAGAGAATTTTTTATAGCTATACAAACTATGATATGTTTAATACAACAAGTTTAAAAAAATGTTCCTTATCTCTTAAATTCTATATCGAGTAA
Source organism: Nicotiana attenuata (assembly GCF_001879085.1). Lineage (NCBI taxonomy): Eukaryota > Viridiplantae > Streptophyta > Magnoliopsida > Solanales > Solanaceae > Nicotiana > Nicotiana attenuata. The sequence goes on from NW_017670518.1 coordinate 99,933, forward strand.
ACTATATCATATAAATTGAAACTGTGAATGTATATACATTCCAATCAATTGTGTATAGTTATCATATTTCTTTACACTCAGAAGTTCTGTGATGCCTTGTTCAATTAAGACTTGGGAACGGATGTAGTGTATGAGTTACGACTTCATTCGACCGCAAATTTTGCTGAATTCGGTATGTGTTAAGAGTTTACTAGATAAGTATAAATTATTAATCTCGAACTCAATAAATAAAAAGTACTATAGTAGAATCTCAAACTTAAATTCATAAAATTTGGATTCTTAATCCACCTATATTAAAACTATATGCGCATCTCAACAAATTCATCAGCCTTTTGAAAGCTCGTAATAAAAATCATTTTTGTTTTTACTTTTTATTTTCATTTTTGTAAATCGTTTTTATGCAATGTATTAATTGTCAATCTATCACAACTTTTATTTATTGGTGTTTGGTTACCACTTACCAACTTGCATAGCGGCAGCAACAACTACTTCAGTCTCTACAAAATACTTTCCAGCTGCCTTCGTCATTAGGTCCAGTTTTTAAATCCTTTTTGTTCGACCTTATAATTGGAGACTCTTCAACCCCCCCCCCCCCCCCCCCTTTTGGAGGTGTATGTTTACTACCAGACGCCATGAATGAGAGAACTATAGAGGAAGAAGAAGAGACAAGAAGAGGGAACCTAAGAGACTTTGGTCTTAACGAAACAGACCTTGGCCATATTGACCAAAGGTCAAAAGACCCTTGGTGCAATGCATCTCAATCGTTCAAATACAAGGATCAGCTAAAGATCAAACACCAATAGGTTTTCCAGAAGATTTCAAATTCACAAGAGGAAATCAAACACAGACTAGAAGCAATGGGGCATTCCAAATTGAAGGAACAGAACCTGATGGAACCAATAACAATGAAGCACTCAATCAACACCATTCACATGATCAGTTCACACAGTTAGTTCAATTGATCAAACAGGTCAAGGGAGCAAACTCAAGCAATTCTAGAACTGATATCAATGCTAATGTTGTTGCTGGTACTATTGCTAGATATTCTGGAACCTGCCTTTCAGTTTTTAATACTAATACATGGATTATTGACTCTGGTGCATCTGAACACATGTGTTTTGACTCAAGTGCTTTTGTTTCTTTGACAGCCCTGCCAATCCCCCTAAACATAAATCTGCCCAATTCTTTCAAAGTCACTGTAACCCACATAGGAAGAATATTTGTTCTGCCTAACTTCATTTTGGAAAATGTTTTGCATGTACCTAATTTCAGATACAATCTATTATCTGTTAACAGGTTTTGTTTACAATTTTATTCTATCCTCTTCTTCACTTTTAGTCATTGTATGATGCAGGGGCCCTTAGTGAAGAAAGCACAAGTTTTTGGTAAGGCAAGGGATGGAATATACCTTTTGGAGCCAAGTGGAATTAAACCTAGCACAAATGTGGAACCAGTTTCAGTTTTAAATCAAGATGTTTTTAATCAGTTGTCAGTTTCTTTTCCTATTTCAGCAAGTACAGTTTCAGATGTAAGCCTTTTGCATATTAGGTTAGGGCATTTGCCCTTTTCATCAATGAAACATCTCAGTTTTATTTCCTTACCTTCTAATTCTGAATGTTTCGGTCAAATTTGTCCTAAGGCTAGGAAAACTAGATATCCCTTTCCTTTAAGTCATATTAAATCAATAAGGGCATTTGAGTTAATCTATGTAGATGTTTGGGGACCTTACAAGGAAGCAACTTATAATGATTTTAAGTATTTTTTAACTATTGTTGATGACTATAGCAGGGCAGTTTGGACTTTCCTTATGAGCACCAGAAGCAATGCTTTTGGTCTTCTCAAAAATTTCCTCATCATGGTGGAAAGACAGTTTGGTGTAAGGGTACAAGAGATAAGGTCAGATAATGCTTTTGAGCTTGGGAAAGGTACTCAGGAGGCAACATTTTTAGCTACTCAAGGAATACTACATCAAACATCATGTGTGGCAACCCCTCAACAGAATGGAGTAATTGAGAGGAAGCACAGACATCTATTGGAAATTGCAAGGGCCTTAGTATTTCAGTCTAAGCTTCCTAATCTTTATTGGGGAGAATATGTTCTAACTGCAACTTATTTAATCAATAGACTGCCTTCTAGGGTTCTCAAAGGAAAGAAACCTTATTTTGTTCTATTCAAACAGGAACCCTCTTATGATATTTTTAAATGCTTTGGTTGTCTTTGCTATGCATATACCTTAGTTGCTAGAAGAAGTAAATTTGATCCAAGGGCAAAATTCTGTGTATTCTTGGGTTATCCATTGGGGCAGAAAGGATAAAAAATTCTAGAGTTGGATACAAGAAGAGTGAGAGTCTCCAGAGATGTGTACTTTTCTGAAAATCAGTACCCTTTTTCATCCACTACTAAACCTATAAACTCCTTCTTCCCTGTCACCACACACCTAGACGAAAGTGCAGAATACTCCTCAGAACATACTGAAGTTGAGCAGGAATTCCTAATTCACCCTCACGCTCACTGCCTACCTTTTCTAACCCAGGCAACTCTAGCCACTTTCCATCAACCACAGGCACAAGTCCTACCTCATCATCTAGATCATCTACTGTATCACCTGTTCCTATAAGCTTTCCTGAAGTCAGAAAATCCACTAGACCACATAATCCACCCTCTTATTTCCTGGATTATGTGTGCAATTCAATTTTTCTCACAGATCTAACAACTTCCTACTTTACTCCACCCATTCAGCCCACTGTTTTACCCTTCACATCTCTTTCTTCTGCAATTCAATCTATGCTCAATTCTACTTTCTATCTTACTGAACCTTCCTCCTATTCTCAAGCAGCATTACACTCTGGTTGGAAGGAAGCAATGGAAAAGGAATTGCAAGCTCTAGAACTGAACAAAACCTGGGAGGTTGTACTGCTACCAAAGGGAAAGAGAGCTCTACCGTGCAAAAGGGTTTATAAGGTGAAGTACAAGTCTGATGGGTCCTTAGAGAGATTCAAAGCTCGTCTGGTTATCAGGGGAGCCACCCAAAGAGAAGGAATAGACTTTAGTGAGACTTTTTCCCCAGTTGTCAAGATGACAAACGATTAGGTATTTACTTGCTATTGCATTAATAAGGGGCTGGAAGGTGTCACAATTGGATGTGAATAATGCCTTCCTGCATGGGAATTTGCAGGAAGAAGTGTTTATGAAATTTCCAGCTGGGATCACACCACCTTTACCCAATCATGTTTGCCTTCTGAAAAAAGTCTCTTTATGGATTGCGGCAAGCCTCAAGGCAATAGTATGCAAGCCTCACCGCAGCACTGAATTTTAAAGGATATTCACACTCTCTAAATGATTATTCTTTGTTCTTTAAAAAATCAGCAGGAAGGATTACCATAGTTGCAGTCTAAGTTGATGATCTTTAAATTACAGGGGATGATTCTACTGAACATGCAGCCCTCAAATCTTTCTTACACTCTGAATTTCAAATAAAGGATATAGGGAATGCATATTATTTCTTTGGTTTTGAAATCATACGGGAAACACAAGGCATAATTTTGACTCATTGCAAGTACACCATCTCCTAATTGCCTAAAATAAAAATAAAAATTAGATCAAAGAACCAATTCATATAGACCAAATGAAGGAGAAAGTTTAGAGGGGAAACAGGGGTTTGGGGGGGGGGGGTGGCGGCGTTGGGGTTTGGGGGGTTTGGGAAGGTGAAGAAATATTGAAGAGAAGACTGATGAGCAATTTTCTGTGTATTTCATTTTCTTTCTTTACATGTATATATACAAGATAAAAGAATCAAATTGATAAAAGTATCCCCTGTAATTATACGGGAAACACAAGGCATAAAGAAAGGATCTAGGGGATGCATATTATTTCTTGGGTTTTGAAATCATACGGGAAACACAAGGCATAATTTTGACTCAAAGACGATTTACCTTAGATAAAAGTATTACACTATATTAGATCGATAAGAGGATATATATATATATATATATATATATATATATATATATATATTATATATTATATAATATATATATATATATATATATATATATAATAATATATATATATATATTGGTTGACTTGATAAAATTCTTTATAGTTATACATGATTTAAAATCCACACACAAAATCAATCATATTTCAGATAACAAACTTAAAATGTATGTTTTGAAAACAAAATCCAATTAAGCTTGCCATAGGAGTCTCCAGTTAAAATTGAGGAGCCAAATTGATTAGATAGACTTTGGAAAATAAAATCTATTACATGGGTCATGATAGAGTGGCTTAAAAAATTGTTTAAGATACTAAAAGTAAATTGAAAGAAAATTGATATTTGTCCCTGAAGAAATTAAGCAGCAAAAGCCACAAAATCTAATTTAATCCCTTTAAACGTCATCTTCAACTTCTTTTTAATTTTTGCAGTCTTCTAATTTATTAGATTCTGAACTTCTTTTTAATTTCACTTTATAATGTTAAGCCATTTTGATTTTGTAATTCTTCTCACATGACTTTATAGTAAAACTCATTTTTATTTAATTTTAGCTCAAACAGGTTACTTCACAGTAAAACGTTACCGTGAAGCTCATTATTAGAGTTCTTCTCTACTGAGACTAATATTAAGGTAATATTTGAATTCTAATAAAGATTTTGGTAGGGACTATGGCGAGGTAACTAAAATAATTTCGATATTAAAATTAAAGATATAATACACCAAAGTAATAACTAGAGAATGCTTCTTTTCGCCAATCCAAATGTTAGCTAACTTTGCATGCGGAACTAAATAAATGATTTTAAAAGTATTTTCACCTGGTTATTTTATTTAAAATAAATAAATATATTAGTTATTTGTACAAGGTTGTTTTCACTTCCAGTTCCAGAGAGGAAAAATCGTGAATCACACGCCATATACTTCATAAAGCAAACATAAGGAGAAAAATTCCGCGTACGGCTATCACCATTTCTAGTAGAGCTGTCAATATGAGCCAGGTTGGGTTAGTCCAGCCCAGTCCATGCGGGCTTTAGCAATTGACGGGCTAGATTGGGCTAGCTCACCATTTTGACTGGCCTTATAATGGTCAGCCCATCCCAGTCCTATGTGGGCCGCAGGCCCCCACGGGCCGGCCCATTATTTTTAAAAATATAGTTTTATATTTTTTCTTTAAGTTCTAATAACTTATGGAAAGATTTCGCAAAACTTAATAACTTTTAATATTATTCCAATATATCACAATAAACACTAAAAAAGTAAAAGACACAACTATATTTCATTCACTAAAAGTCAAAACTCAAAACAAACTATTCAAGAGAACGTCCATGACGCTTATGTGTGATATCTAACAAATCATCTTCATCAAACACATTTGAATCTGCTTGTGATAGGGTTGTCTTATTATCTTCACTTTTATCTTCATTTGCAGTTCATATGCAATATTAATTAGTTAAATATTAAGAATAATAAAATTTTAAAAATTAATAATATTCAAATTCACATAAAAAAATTACCAGTTTGAGTTTGGGAATAGTAGTGCAGCCAATTCCGAGTAGTAACAAGTGTTTGGATATTTTCATGATGGATGCAACTTCTGTACTTTGTCAGAACACGTCCATTAATACTAAATGTTGATTCTGATGCTACAGTGGTAATAGGAATACTAAGTACATCACGCGCCATCAGTGAAAGATCAGAATATTTTCTGAAATGGTCCTTCCAATACATCCCTTGAAACCTCTCAAGATCAAGCTTTGGTTCCTCTAAGTAAAGATCCAATTTCTGACTTTGCATTGTTAGAGGCAGTATACATTTTATATTTTATATATTTTAAATAAATATTTTTATTAGGCCCACGGGCCGGCCCGATCCAGCGCCTCGTTTTTAAATGGGCTTCAAAAATTCTAGCCCAACCCTTCTAAATTACAGGCTCGGCTCGGCTGGGCTTTCCCAATGGGCCAAACCCATATTGACGGCTCTAATGGGCATTATTTCTTTTAACATATTTAAGGGTTTCATCTTTATTTATTAGTATGAAATGAGAAAAGAGACATGATCATAAATAAATTGGGCCTCAAGCTAACCACTTACCAAGTAGCTCACTATTAGGAATAAGGGTTGACCTGCCACATGCTATGTCGTATTAAAAATTTTCAAAAATTAAGTCTTGCCCTGTCCCACCCGCCCCACTCTATTTAACCGTTCCCTTGCCTTGCCCCATTAAGTATTTCACCCGCCTCTTCCCCGCCCCAATTATCATCCCTACTGGATCTAACCTAAGGAGAATTGAGAAGTTGACACTCTCAAAGTATTATAGTTGAACCGAATTTACTTTGAGAAGAAGCTTCATATCTTCAACCAGCTGATTGTAAATAGATACATCAGTTGGGTTTTTAAGCTATTAATGCTTAAAATGGGGTGAATGGGAAATGGAGGGAAAAATAAAATATTTGAGTAATATTTGAGTTTCCCTCCTTGATTGTCCCATATGGGAAGAGGAAAAGGTTTTTGATGGGTATATAAGCAATTGCTCTTCTTCTAGCTCATAAAGAGTTGAAAAGAAGGCAAGCCTCGCGCCGTCGTCGCTCGCTCGCTCGGCTCGGCTCGGCTTCGGCTACGGCTTCGGCTTCGGCTTCGGATTCGGATTCGGATTCAGATTTGTATTTGTATTTGTATTTGGTCAAATGATCGATCGATTGATTAATTTTTGGACCAAATTTATTTGTTAATAGTAAATATTGACCGAAATATTATTAAATATTTGGTTTAATAAAAAAAAATATTAATATTAAATCCAATTCAGTTATCCAATTTTCAGTAAATAGCCATTTATGTTATGGCATTTATTCTTTGGCCATTTTGCAAAAACAGCCGTTCTGAAGAGTTGCACCTCTTCAGATTTCAGCCTAACTTTGGCTATAAATACAAGTCCATTCTCTAAGATTTTTCATACGAACTTTTTGAGTTCTTCTCCTTTCTTCTGCATATTTTAACTTCAAAGAAAGCAACAGTAAGTGTGATTTGCTACCGAACTTTGTGTTCGCTGAAACACTGGGGTTTGAAGTACCACTACACCAGTGTATAATCTGTTCTATCCTGGGAGGAAATAATCCATAACCTTGGGTACTAGGAGGGGATTAAATTCCTTAAGGAAATACTGTGAATTCAGTGGTCTCGAATTGGTTTTTTTTTATTTAATTTACATTTCTGTTTATGTTATTTTATTTTCTCCAGAATTATTTTACAAATACAGATTACTAACAAGCTTAAGGAATTTAATATATTTTCTGTATTTGTGTTATACTCACTATTTCTAGAGAGTAAAACCTTTGTGGTTTTGTACTCTATTTGAGATTAAAATCTACGTGATTTTAACGTTTGTGTCATTCTCTTAAAGAAATGACGAATGACAACGGAAACCAAGCTGTTTCGATGGTAACTGCCAATGTCTCAACGAGCCGAACAACACCGGCAGCATTGGCACAGGCGGAGAAACCCGGAAAATTTTCCGGGATTGATTTCAAGCGCTGGAAGCGAAAGATGTTCTTCTAGTTGACTACTCTAAGTCTCCAAAAGTTCATCAAGGAAGATGTTCCTGTGCTGTCCGATGAAACTCCAGAGACTGAACGCTTTGTCGTGATTGAGGCGTGGAAGCATTCAGATTTTTTGTGCAAGAATTATATTCTAAGCGGGCTGGAGGATGCTTTGTATAACGTCTACAGTGGCGTGAGAAACATTAGAAGAACTATGGATTGCACTTGAAAATAAATACAAAACTGGAGATGTCGGGTTAAAGAAGTTCATTGCTGCAAAGTTTTTGGACTACAAAATGGTAGATAGCAAGTCTGTTATTACCCAAGTCCAGGAATTGCAAGTGATTATTCACGATCTCCTTGCTGAAGGTATAAGTAGAATTAATACTAGTGTTGGTAGTATTAATTTTATTATGTTTACTAACAGAATTTTCATTGAAGGTCTTGTCATCAATGAAGCATTCCAAGTAGCACTGATGATTGAGAAGTTGCCTCTATTGTGGAAGGACTTCAAAAGTTATTTGAAACACAAATGCAAGGAGATGTCTGTTGAAGATCTCATTGTTCGATTGAGAATCGAAGAGGACAACAAAGATGCTGACAAGAGAGGTCGTGGAAACTCAACAATAATGGGAGCAAATATTGTTGAAGAGAAAAAAATAGGAAGAAGGCTTCTGGACGGAAATACAACCCAAGCAAGAAGCGGTTCAGTGGAAATTGCTACAACTGTGGAAACGGCAGACACAAATCTACCGAGTGTCGTGCTCCCAAGAAAGACAAGAAGAAGGGTCAAGCAACATGGTTGAAAAGCATGATGATGTTGATGACTTGTGTGTCATACTTTCCGAATGCAACTTGGTGGGCAATCCTAAAGAGTGGTGGATTGATTCAGGAGCCACTCGCCATGTTTGTGCTGCGAGAGAAACTTTTGCTACTTATGCTCCTGTTGGACCCGATGAGACGCTTTCTATGGAAAATACTGCAAAGGCCAATATTGAATGATGTGGGAAGATAATTCTCAAAATGACTTCCGACAAAGTGGTGGCTTTGAACAACGTCCTTCATGTTCCCGAGATTAGGAAGAATTTAGTCTCTGCTGGACTTCTTGTTAAGAATGGTTTTAAATGTGTATTTGTATCCGATAAGGTTGTAATAAGTAAAAACGAGATGTTTGTAGGAAAAGGTTACCTCACCGAGGGCCTTTTCAAGCTGAATGTAATGGTTGTTGAAAATAATAATAAAATTTTAGCTTCGTCTTACTTACTTGATTCAAATGAATTATGGCATATACGTTTGGGTCATGTCAATTATAAAACCTTGCGGAAAATGGTTAACTTGAAAGTATTGCCTAAGTTTGAATGCGATAAATCAAAATGCCAAATATGTGTGGAATCTAAGTATGTTAAACATCCTTATAAGTCAGTTGAAAGGAATTCAGATCCTTTAGACTTAATTCAGACAGATATTTGTGATATGAAGTCAATACCATCTCGCGGTGGAAAGAAGTATTTCATAACTTTTATTGACGATAGGACACGATATTGCTATGTTTACTTACTTAATAGTAAAGATGAAACAATAGACGCATTCAAGCAATACAAAAATGAAGTTGAAATGCAACTTAACAAGAAAATCAAAATGATAAGAAGTGATAGGGGTGGTGAATATGAATCTCCTTTTGAATAAATATGTTTAGAATATGGAATTATTCATCAAACAACGTCCCCTTACACGCCCCAATCCAATGGGATTGCAGAAAGAAAGAATCGTTCATTAAATGAGATGATGAACACACTATTGATAAGTTCTAGTTTGGCACAGAACTTGTGGGGGGGAGCCATTCTTACGGCTAACCGAATACTAAATCGAGTACCCCATAGAAAAACACAATCCATTCCTTATGAAAAATGAAAAGGAAGGAAGCCCAACTTGAATTATTTTAAAGTGTGAGAGTGTTTGGCAAAAGTGCAAGTTCCTAAACCCAAAAGGGTAAAAATAGGGAAAACCGTTGATTGTGTTTTCATTGGATACGTGACCAATAGTAAAACATATCGATTTCTGGTTCATAAATCAGAAAATCCCGACATTCATAATAATACGGTTATAGAACCAGATAATGCTGAGTTCTTTCAAAATATATATCTGTATAAAAAGGAATGTGAGTCGATTGGTGAAGGATCTAAACGACCTCGGGAAGAAACAAAAGAAAGTACATTTAATGAGGAGTTCCCAAGACGTAGTAAACGCCAAAGAACGTCTACTTCATTTGGACCAGATTTTGTGACTTTCTTATTGGAGAATGAGCCTCAAACATTTAAAGAAGCTATGTCTTCTTCGGAATCATTGTTTTGGAAAGAGGCAGTCAATAGTGAAATAGAATCCATATTGAACAACCATACATGGAAATTGGTTGATCTTCTTCCTGGAAATAAACCGTTGGGTTCTAAATGGATCTTTAAGTGAAAAATGAAAGATGATGGCACTATTGACAAATATAAGGCAAGACTTGTGGTCAAAGGGTATAGACAAAGAGAAGGTCTTGACTATTTTGATACATGCTCTCCAGTTATAATAATTACGTCCATACGAACGTTAGTAGCGTTAGCTGTAGTTTATGGTCTTGAAATTCATCAAATGGATGTTAAGACGACCTTCTTAAATGGAGAGTTGGAGGAAGAAATCTACATGGAACAACCTGAAGGGTTTGTGATTCCAGGTAAAGAAAAGAAGGTGTGTAGACTTGTTAAGTCCCTTTACGGACTAAAACAAGCACCCAAACAATGGCATGCAAAATTTGACCAAACAATGTTGTCATATGGTTTTAACATAAATGAATATGATAAATGTGTGTACATTAAAAATGTTCCTAATCACATAGTCATTGTTTTCTTATATGTGGATGATATGCTGATAATGAGTAATGACATTGCCAACATAAATGCGACTAAGCGGATGCTAACTAGCAAGTTTGATATGAAAGACTTGGGAGTTGCTGATTTTATTTTAGGAATTAAGATCCACAAGACTTCTCAAGGTCTGGCATTGTCACAATCTCATTATATTAAGACAGTACTTGAAAAATTCAAGCACTTGGGCTTTAAAGTTGCAATGACTCCAATTGACGCGAATCTTGCATTAGCAAAGAACAAAGGCCAAAACATATCACAATTGGATTATGCTCGTGTGTTGGGATGCTTAATGTACATCATGAATTGTACACGACCAGATATAGCTTGTGCTATAAGTAAATTGAGTTGATACACGAGCAATCCAGGTCAATCTCATTGGATGGCAATGAAACGAGTTTTGGAATATTTAGAACATACCAAGGGCTTTGCTTTGCACTACAGTAAATATCCTGCGGTGATTGAGGGATACGGTGATGCAAATTGGATCACTGGTTCAGCTGATTCGAAGTCCACAAGTGGATATGTATTCATTATTGCTGGAGGAGCGTTATCTTGGAAGTCGTCCAAACAAACTTGTATTGCCCGCTCTACAATGGAGGCTGAGTTCATAGCCTTAGATAAAGCCGGTGAAGAAGCTGAATGGCTCCGGAATTTCTTGAAAGACATTCCATTTTGGCCCAAACTGTTGGCACCAATATGCATACATTGTGATAGTCAAGCGACAATTTGAATGGCTGGGAGCGTTATGTATAATGGTAAATCTCATCATATACGACGAAGACATAAAACCGTTACGCAATTACTCTCTAGAGGAATTATCACGATTGACTATGTAAAGTCAAGTGATAATGTGTCGGATCCACTTACAAAAGGCCTAACGAGGTAGTTGAGAAAACATCAAGGGGAATGAGACTATGGCCGAGAACAAGTCATTGTGGCGACTTTACCTAGAAGACTGGAGATCCCAAGATCTTGGTTCAAGGAGATCAAACAAAGTCATTAATGACGGTTCAACATTGTCAACTAAGCTTTTGGTCCATTCTCGTGACACTACCAAGGATAAAGCATTAAGGCTTTTTAATGATTTCTAAATTTGATACGGGGTATATCAAATAGTGTATCTACGGGATGACACGTTTAGGAATCACCTATGTAAGTGTGAAGTGTTAGCCGCTTCAAGAAGAACTTTGTAAGGCCAGTTCTCTACGCACTTATGAAACCAGGCGGTGTTCATGGCTGAAACGAACACAACAATGAGAACCAAAGACGGTTAAGGGTTGGTTGTGTGACTTATGGTTGTCTAGGTATACACCAAAGTTTGACGGTTCAAAGATATCAAATCTACCGATTGATCGAGTATGTCCGACATAAGTTCATTACGGAATGTTCAAAGGAAAACCTACTTATCCAGACGCAATTAATCCTTGCTTGCGAATCACACGGTTTTTCATGCATACTTCCGTGATATAGCAGTTCCCCATTCATGTGGGGGATTGTTGGATTTTTAATCTTTTAATGCTTAAAATAGGGTGAATGGGAAATGGAGGGAAAAATAAAATATTTGAGTAATATTTGAGTTTCTCTCCTTGATTGTCCCATATGGGAAGAGGAAAAGGTTTTTGATGGGTATATAAGCAATTGCTCTTCTTCTAGCTCATAAAGAGTTGAAAAGAAGGCAAGCCTCGCGCCGTTGTTGTCGTCGTTGCTCGCTCGCTCAGCTCGGCTCGGCTTCGGCTTCGGATTCGGATTCGGATTCGGATTTGGTCAAATAATCGATCGATTGATTAATTTTTGGACCAAATTTATAAGCAATTGCTCTTCTTCTAGCTCATAAAGAGTTGAAAAGAAGGCAAGCCTCGCGCCGTTGTTGTTGTCGCTCGCTCGCTCGCTCAGCTCGGCTCGGCTCGGCTTCGGCTTCGGATTCGGATTCGGATTCGGATTTAGTCAAATGATCGATCGATTGATTAATTTTTGGACCAAATTTATTTGTTAATAGTAAATATTCACAGAAATATTGTTAAATATTTGGTTTAATAACAAAATATTAATATTAAAATAAATATTAATATTAAATCCAATTCAGTTATCCAATTTTCAGTTTTCTGTTTTTGTAACAGAAAATTAACTACCCTTCAATTTTTCCTCTTTATTGTTGAGTAAATTGCCATTTATGTTATGGCATTTATTCTTTGGCCGTTTTGCAAAAACAGCCATTCTGAAGAGTTGCACTTCTTCAGATTTCAGCCCAACTTTGGCTATAAATACAAGTCCATTCTCTAAGATTTTTCATACGAATTTTCTGATTTCTTCTCCTTTCTTCTGTATATTTTAACTTCAAAGAAAGCAACACTAAGTGTGATTTGCTACCGAACTTTGTGTTCGCTGAAACACTAGGTTTTGAAGTACCACTACACCAGTGTGTACTTTGTTCTATCCTGGGAGGAAATAATCCATAACCTTGGGTACTAGGAGGGGATTAAATTCCTTAAGGAAACACTGTGAATTCAGTGGGCTTGAATTGGTTTTTTTTTTCATTTACATTTCTGGTTATGTTATTTTATTTTCTCCAGAATTATTTTACAAATACAAATTACTAACAACACCTTCCATTTAAATCGTGTTAATGGAGCAAATACTTTGATCTTTTCTAAATGCATTTTTCTTTTTGTTTGGAAAGAACCTGGATATAGGACTTTTTAGTAATGACCTGTTAGGAAAGTTAATTGCCCATTACACCACAGACATCTTCCTTGCTTCTTGAACTGGTTGAGCCAATAAACTTGTAGTTCGAAGGAGGGTCAGCCGGGTGTATCAGCTGCGTAATCTTGATCAGGAAGAGTACACACGATCCGACCAATTGTTTTAAGAATTTTCACTCAGTTTGGTGGTTCGAGGTCATGAGTAGCTTCGTATGGAGCGTTATGACTTTCATGTATCATCCATTTAATTTTCAACTGGTTCGGGATTGCTTTGGAAGAATGGTGCTCAACTACGAAGCTTTAAGTTGGAAGAGTTGACCAAGTTTGACTTTTGTGTATTTGACCTCAGATCGAATTTTTTATGGTCCCGTTAGATCCGTATGGTGATTCTGGACTTAGGTGTATGTCTGATTTGCATTTGGATGTTTCTAGAAGGTTTTGGCTCTAATTGGTGAAAATTGGCAATTTGAATTTTTGAAAAGTTCATAGGTTTGACCGAGAGTTGACTTTGATGTTATTGGGTTCAGATTATTGTTCCGGGAGTTGAAATGGGTTCGTTATGTCATTTGAAACTCGTATGCAAAATTTATGGTGATTCCGAGTTGTTTAGACGTATTTTCCGTAAGTTTGGAATGTGGGAATTTTGAAATAGTTCTTTGAGATTGATTTGAGGTGTGATTCATAGCTTTGATGTTATCTTGCGTGATATGAATCGAGTAGGTCCGTGTTGTGTTTTGGGACTTGTTGGTATGTTCGGACGGGGTTCCCAGGGACTCAGGTGAGTTCTAGGGTAGTTTCGAACCATTCCTATATGTTTTGGGAGTTGCTGGTGTTTTTTCATAGCTTCGGGATCGCGTAGAGGAATTTTGGGGCAGCTGGCGTTTGATCCTCGCATTCGCGTGTGAGGGTCCGCGTTCACATAGGGTGTTTATTGGGCTGGAGAGATTTGTTCTTCGCGTTCTCATAGGCGATCTTCATCGCGTTTCATCTAGGGAGCTGAGAGTTTTGGTCATCGCATTCGCATTTGAAGAGACGCGTTTGCGTGGGTCTGACATCTACGATCATCACGTTTGAGGTGGAAGTTTTGCGAACGCAAAGTGTAATTTGCCAGAGTTTTTCTTAGTGCTTCGCGATCGCGAAGTGGGTCCCGCAATCGCGAAGGGTACACGTGAAGCAACTATATATAGATCTATTTTCGGACTTTGGGTTCATTGTTCCATAATTTGAGATTTGGAGCTCGTTTTTGGGTGATTTTGGTGGGGATCTTCACTACTTGGATTGGGGTAACTATTTTTTATTCGAATTTATTTATTTTACATGATTCCATCTTTAATTTCGGCATTTGATTAATGAATCTAAAAGAGAAATTGGAGTGTTTTGTCAAAACTTTTCTAAAGTGAATAATTGGATTTTGAACATCGATTCAGAGTCAGATTTGAGTAAAATTAGTATGGTTGGACTCGTATTCGAATGGTTGACGAAATTTGTGAGTTTTGTCGGGTTTTAGGGTGCGGGCTCGAGTTAACCTTTGGGTTGACTTTGAGTATTTGATTAAACATTCGACATTTATCATTTCGGTTTGATTTCTATGGCATTATTTGATGTTTTGGGTTGCTTTTAGCTAGTTTCGAGCCGTTCGGATGTCAATTCCCGTGGGATGGTGTTTCTAGAGTATTGGTTTGGCTTGCTTGAGGTAAATATCTTACTTAAACTTAGTTGAGACACTAGTTTCCTGAGTTATTTGTGATAGCTACGTGCTACGGGTGGCACATATGTGTGGGGTTGAGCCCATGATCGTGCATCGGGTATTTTTCATACTCGGAGAAGTATTTAGGCTATGATATGCCTTGGATTGATTTCTAAGCTTCATGCTGTGATGATTCTTATATTTGTACCCCTATTGTGAAGCTATTTGAGCCATGTTTGAGGTTACATAGAGGTTAATCTCTTGATTGAACCTGACAGTTGCTACTTTTGTGGTGTATTTGTCTGATTTGAGTTATGATAGCACACTTTGCACGTGCATACACCTTAGCATGTCACTTATACCAGTCCAGAAGTATCAAATTGATATTATTTTATCATGTACATGTATTCTTGTATATCTGCTTTCTGTGTGATGTGGATTGGACTGGTAGCATGTGACCACACTGGGCGGACTGTGATATTGAGCTTGTTACCACACCGGGAGGATTTGTGAAATTGAGCCTGTTACCACGTCGAGCGAATTGTGATATTGAGCCTGTGACCATGGCCAGCAGATTTTGATATTGAGCTTGCGACCATGCCAGGCGAATCCGTGATATTGAGCCTTTAACCACGCCGGACGGATTATGTTATGAAACATGTGATCACGCCGGGCGTATTGCACGTGACTATACCGTACAACGTGTGGGTATGGATCCATCTCCCTAGGGTTACCCTCTCATGTGTTCTTTTGATGGTGTACACGCAGATTGTGAGAAATTGATGGGTTTCTAGTTGACGTGGGCCTTGGGAAGGCTGATCAGTGGTTTAATTGGGTTATTGAGATTTTGATGTGGCCCTTAGAGCCGTATTGTGATTTCTATTTGGATCGAGTTGCGCGCTGCAACGGGTTGATATTTGGTTATTACATTTCTTCTTTACTTGCAATTTCCTTGGTTGTTTACTTGATTTATTCGCTTATCTTCCTTATATACTGGATTGTTGACTAAGTAGAGTACATTAAAAAAATTGTGTGCACCAAGGTGGTCTTATCCGCGATTTCATGATTTGTTCATATTACTATTATGTACTTGTTGGAATTTATGAATTGTACAGGTGATTGGCGAGTATCATTTATAATTCTTGCTTCTATTACCTCACCGAGGTTATTTATGATACTTGTTGAGTACATGGGATTGATTGTACTCATACTACACTTCTACACCTTGTGTGCAGTTCTTGGAGCTGAGATGCAGTGGATGACAAGAGCTGGCAATGAAGATGTACCTTCCATGTGTGATATTATTTTGGACTGAGGCATACTTGAGGATCAACTATGATTTGAAGAGGTTGATTTCGAGGATGACTCGAGCAAGGAAATTTTCTGGATGCATGATGTTTTACAATTGATGGATATATGAAAATCTAGGAATGATTCGGGTTTGTTATTCTTGGTGGATGTAGTATGCTAGGAGGAGGGATTCACTCAATTGCTGAAAAGGGGGGTTACTTCTTAGGTGTTTGTGTGCTAATAGAGCACAAATCATTCGGCTCGTTTTACCGGTGCATTAGAAATTAGAGTAGTGTGGATGACATTCGAGAAGGTCTTATGAGTTCATGATCCGTATGTGATATTAGAGGATATCCTAGATTTGTATATGACTAAGATTAGAGGTTTGCATTAGAGCATCCTGAGACTTGCGGTGTTTCTATGTCATTAGTGATTCTACATTTCATATCAGAAGGTCTGAAGAAACAACTATAGATTTCACATAAGTTCTCTTCAGAATGGATATCTCGATTGCGGTACTGTTAGGTGCCTAAGAGGGAATACAAAGACTTATGGGCCTTAGGACGACGTGGTTTTATGATAAGGTTTCTTGTGGTGAGCTTTGGTTAATGATCGCAGTGTACTGGCGAGAAGTGTTGACTTGACGGCAAGTCGAGAGGGACTCGAAGAAATAGGCCAGCTTGATAGTGGTTTGGATCAGCATGGTAATAGAAATGACCGGTTCTTTTAGTATGGCGAGGCTTTGTAGGTATGTTGTGGCAATGCTTTTGGGTTTGGCGATCTGCATGTCTTGGTTGAGTTAGAAGGATTCAGTTCTGATGGCTTGATTATGTGTAAACACGTTTCGAAGAGTTCTCGATTGTGTCGACTACGGCTTGGGACGGATGCTTTTGACAAGTATGAGGAGTACGATGCATGTTGTGATCTTCCCCTGGATGGGGTCAAGTGGAAGGTTTCTGGCTGATGTAGTATGTATCATGCTTATGATTCAGGGCTGATAACGGGGTTCTCATGTTTTCATATAATGGAATGATTGATGCGGTATGGCGCGTGGGATTGAGGTTTACATGTACGAGGTTGCAATTTAATTCAAAGGAAAGGTCATGAGTTCTAGACAGCATGGATAGTTTCAGATGTTTAGAAGAATGCTGGCACTATCTAGTATCACTTGAGAAGGGTGCATATTTTGAGAAGGTGCACTGTATTTTGACTTGCGGATGCTTGACTGGTATTATGGTAATTGCCTGGTTGATCGACTACTGATGTTAAGATTTTTCTATGTGGTGTTGATACCCAATTTTTCCCTAGGTATTTTTTGTACCCAAAATACTTCCAAAATAGCATGTATGTGCATATATAAACACACCCAACAATTTTGGTATTTTAATGATTTTTCTAAACCAATTTACTGCCTATTTTAATACCACAAAATCCAATAATTATTCCCAAAATAATCATTTTGGTGAATAACTTATTTCATTCTCATATTTACACCAAAATATAATTAAGGTAAATTTTGTACATTTTTACAAATTTATTTGGTATTTTTTTAAAGCTAAATTGCGTGAAATTGCAATTATAGCCTATTTTACGATTAATAACATTTTATAATTATAAAATTATTTCCAGTATTTTTAAATTAATATTTATATAGTATTTGTTTGCTCAGTATTTTCAATTTGCTTTTAAAATCATTATTACTATTTTTTATAAAATAAAAAAGGGAAAATTTGGCTATTTAACACTTAGCCTATTGCTATTTCAATAACAGCCTTTCTCCCTTTCAATTTTAGCCCCCAATTCGACCCAATTCCTAAAAATACCCAATCCACGACCCAATTCCTAAAAATACCCAACCCACGACCCAATTTCTAAACCCGCCCGGTTTTCTTTTAAATCTGAGCCGTTGATAATTTTGATCAACGGCCAATATCCTTCCTTTCCTTTTTTAATCGCCTAACCCCTCTAACCCTACCTCATTTGCATAGAGACGCCGCCTCTAACTCCCTTTGTCTCCATCAAACGCTCTCTAACCTCTCCTAAACCCTAATCACCTCTCGCCTTATCTCACCTCATTCCCACCGGAATCCATGGCGTCTCCAGCCATGGATGGCCTGTGCTCACTCTCTATCCCCCTTGAGCCTAAGCTACTCAAGGTTTGGAGTCTTGACCTCGATGGTCTCTTTTCAGATCCATCTCAGATCCGTAGATCTATGGTTTTCCGGCCACGCTCCGGCATGTTCAAGCACTGGAAGCTTGATTCCTGACCGTTTTGACTCAGGATCTGATCTTGTTCTTCCAAGCCTTTCTCGCTTCTAGGGTTTCTCTGAAGCCCTAAGCCATTCGAGGTTCTTTCACCGTTATTTGTTTAGATCTGTGCTATGTCTATGTTCTTCTTGACGTTTTGAGTGTTTTCCCCAAATTTCCTTTTCAAAAATCGTTTGATTTCAAATTAGGGTTTCTGAAAGTCTTTTAATTCTTGATGTTCTTTTCTTTTAGATGTTTGTCTGTATTCGTATGTTTTCCTTCTCTATTACGCATGTATTGTCCTTCTTTTCTTTTATATGTGTGCTCACATGATTAATCTGTGTTAAATTTTCCTCACTCTTCTACCATGTGTGTTTACTACTGAGTTTCTTGACTTTTGCTTTTCTGAACTCTGTTTGTGTTCTTCTTAAGCATGTTTCGTCTATTCTGGACTTGTCTAAGTTCCGAGTTTCCAAAACGTGTCCTTTTATGCTCTCAAATCGATTTTCTTTCTCTGATTGTTTCAAACCTGCTATCATGGTCTGTTTGTTTCTCATGAGACTCCTTGAGTCTGTTCACTTGCCTTCTCGTTTCTGTGTTTGATTCGATTTGAAACCCTAGAATTTGGGGGTTTCTTTGATAAACTGGATTAGGGTTTCACTTTGGGACCCTGGACCTTCAGACGCACTATGAATCTATGAATGAACTCGTATTCTTTTGTTTTATGATCCTAAACCTTGCAATGTTAGACTTTCTGTTTGATTTGTTTGCTTTATATATTGGAAACTCCTCTTTCAAAAGGTTTTGACAACTACTTGATTGATTTTGGACTCCTTTGATGGGGTCTCGACTGATTGCTACTGATTTTCTTTGTTTGAGCCCTCCTCTACCTATTCCTGACTGGGTTCATTCGAATCAAACCTGTTTACTTTGATTTTGTTAGTTGTCTGATTGATTCCCTTTCCTTTCTCTTTACAAATCGAGTACTGTTGAATGCTTTCCTTAAATAAACCTTATGTATTCTCCCTTCTTATGCTACTGTGACAGATTTTACTCAAATTTCCTTTCCTTATTTACATTCTCCCGTTTGAAATTAAAATCCCTTGGCTGAAGGGAGAAGATTTGAGATTGATTTTCAAAGGTTTTCTTACCTTTCCTACTTGCTTCTCTGCACTATAAAAGGGGAAGCCCTTCTACACTTTTAACACATGATCAATTCTGATTACTTTCACTGAATACTCTCAAATACACTTAGAATTTTCTCAAACACTCGAGTTCTCTGAACTCACAAGCATAAAGGGCTTTCTCTGATTGTGGCTTTGCTTGAAAGAATCCTGCTTTTCTTTGCTTACTTTTCTGCAACTGGTATGTTCTTATGTTTAATTCCTGTCTCTCCCCCTATGTGTTTATTATATAGTCCATTCCTTGTTGGGTTTACTGTTTACATGCTGTAACTTTCTGCAAGTTTTACTTTCATTGTTTTTGTTCTTATATGAATCCCAAACCCTAATCCCCTTTATATGGCTGAGTTATGGTTCAAAAACATGGAAATACTTGATATTATTGTCCATGGACATTAACTGGACCCTCTTGAGTCCTAAACTCTTTCAATTCCCATCCCCATTCCCCTTTATATGTATGCTGAGTTTGAGACTTTGGTCTGGCAGTGTCCTAATCACTGTCCAGACCATAGTCTGACCTTCAATAGGTCTTTACTCTTAATTGTTGGCTGACAGGCTGGTTAGGGGTGTGCCAGCCCACCATATGGCTGGGCATGACCACCAGCCTGCCTTGGCACTCCCTAACTCCCTCTACTGCACTTGCACTTGTTCCTAGACTCTAAGTTCTGCCCCCCTCCAATGAGCCTTGCCTTGGGACCCTGAGCTCCCTCTGAAGTTGGACATTGGAGGGCTGGCCCTTCCACACTGCACTTTCATTCAGTTTTGTATATCTGGTGTGAGCATTGCCTAGAGTTCTTGAATTCCTTGGAACTTTGACACATCCCAGATAGAGAAAGGCTTTGGAACCGTGATCCTAGCA
>NW_017670518.1:121757-123423 GCF_001879085.1 Nicotiana attenuata
CTTTAGGCTTTTACCACTTCATGTTATATGTGACTTTATTGTTTTCTTTTATTGCTTTGTTTAATGCCTTTATTCGAAACTGACTTGTCTTTTTGTTTCCTTTTTCTTTAACGCTTTCATTTACTGCTTTCTTTCAATATCGTTGTAATTTTCGAGCAATTATTGTAACCATTATGAACGTGAAAATACGTGACAATCTGTTTCATTTTTTGTAATTGCATCTTCAACATCATATTCCACTCGTGCCAAACAAATACCATAGCAACGCTTGATGAGTGGTTGCGCTCTTCCAATATTATTACCCCCTAAATTTTGGCAAAGGCGTATTTGCGGTAAAACTAGTCGATCAGCTGTGCAGTCGACGGTTGCGTGCCTTTCCCTCTTGAGTTGTCTGCTCAAGGGTACCGGTCTAGCACCCCATAGATACCTTATCCTATTTAACTATTCATGCATCACTGTCAAACCTAGTCGGGTCAGTTATGATGTCCACATAATGACTCTTTAGGATAGCCTTAACCAAAGTCCACTGGGTTCCCCTGGGACCCAAACGGACAACACCATACTCTGTGCATTTATTTGGAGAACTAAATGTTGGTTATGCCAATTATTTATCTAAATAGTCGAGTTCGGTGGGGGTAAGGGACTAATGCTTTGTTTTGCAGAAAATGAGGCATGAAGTCCCCAGATTCGGCATGGTAACCAATATTCACCCGAGGTTGCTAAGATGGTGGGAAGACCTTCATTCCAGTGACCGGACTCTCGTCCGCAAGTATTTGGGAAACTTACCCTCTCTTTTGGAAATTCAGCCGGACAACAAAATTATAGAGGCTGCGACCTTATTCTGGGACAATGATAGATCGGTATTTCGATTTGGGGACCTTGAAATGACCCCGCTGCTCGAGGAAATAGGAGGTTTAGCCGGTATTCCTTGGGAGACTCCGGGTTTGCTCATGCCAGAAAACCGCAAGGGTAAAGGTTTCTTCAAAATGATGGGGTTGAAGAAAAACTCAGATTTGATTTGTTTGAAGGATTCCTATATTCCCTTCGACTACCTGTACGAGAGGTACGGTCATAGCAAGTACTACCGCACCTATCCAGACGAATTCACCCTCACCTCATTGGGGCATATCCACAGGAGGGTTTTCGTCTTCATGTTCTATTTCTTGGGGATGATAGTGTTTCCCATGAAGAAGGCTAGGATCCACACCAAACTAGCCATGGTCACCAAGACACTAATGGAGGGGATTGAAGGGCAACATTTCAGCATAGTGCCCATGATTGTTGCGGAGATCTACCGAGCTTTGGAAAATTGTCAACGAGGGGCCAGTCATTTTGAGGGTTGCAACTTATTACTCTAACTCTGGATCATAGAACATCTCCAAAAGGGTCGATACCGCCAAGAGCTTCCGCGGAGGCCGTGGAATGATCATATAGCCTTTCACCATCCCAATAGAATGAACTATATGCCTGACATGTTTGCTCGGCCAGGGGATGCTCGAGGATGGGTAGAATTGTTTGAAAACTTGAAAGAAGACAAGGTACAGTGGATGTTCGAATGGTTCCCCATTGGAGAATTCATCATCCGCTCTCGGGACGCTCCATTTCTCATACTCATTGGTCTGAGGGGAACTTATCCCTATGTCCCTCTCTGGGTCATGAGGCAAGC
>NW_017670518.1:124272-159299 GCF_001879085.1 Nicotiana attenuata
ACTCTTCTACCATGTGTGTTTGTTACTGAGTTTCTTGACTTTTGCATTTCTGAACTCTGTTTGTGTTCTTGTTAAGCATGCTTCGTCTATTCTGGACTTGCCTAAGTTCCGAGTTTCCAAAACGTGTCCTTTTATGCTCTCAAATCGATTTTCTTTCTCTGATTGTTTCAAACCTGCTATCATGGTCTGTTTGTTTCTCATGAGACTCCTTGAGTCTGTTCACTTGCCTTCTCGTTTCTGTGTTTGATTCGATTTGAAACCCTAGAATTTGGGGGTTTCTTTGATAAACTGGATTAGGGTTTCACTTTGGGACCCTGGACCTTCAGACACACTATGAATCTATGACTGAACTCGTATTCTTTTGTTTTATGATCCTAAACCTTGCAATGTTAGACTTTCTGTTTGATTTGTTTGCTTTATATATGAGAAACTCCTCTTTCAAAAGGTTTTGACAACTACTTGATTTATTTTGGACTCCTTTGATGGGGTCTCAACTGATTGCTACTGATTTTCTTTGTTTGAGCCCTCCTCTACCTATTCCTGACTGGGTTCATTCGAATCAACCTATTTACTTTGATTTTGTTAGTTGTCTGATTGATTCCCTTTCCTTTCTCTTTACAAATCGAGTACTGTTGAATGCTTCTTTAAATAAACCTTATGTATTCTCCCTTCTTATGCTGCTGTGACAGATTTTACTCAAATTTCCTTTCCTTATTTACATTCTCCCGTTTGAAATAAAAATCCCTTGACTGAAGGGAGAATATTTGAGACTGATTTTCAAAGGTTTTCTTACCTTTCCTACTTGCTTCTCTGCACTATAAAAGGGGAAGCTTTTCTACACTTTCAACACGATTAATTCTGATTACTTTCACCGAATACTCTCAAATACACTTAGAATTTTCACAAACACTTGAGTTCTCTGAACTCACAAGCATAAAGGGCTTTCTCTGATTGTGGCTTTGCTTGAAAGAATCCTGCTTTTCTTTGCTTACTTTTCTGCAACTGGTATGTTCTTATGTTTAATTCCTGCCTCTCCCCCTATGTGTTTATTCTATAGTCCTTTCCTTGTTGGGTTTAGTGTCGACATGCTGTAACTTTCTGCAAGTTTTACTTTCATTGTTTCTGTTCTTATATCAATCCCAAACCCTAATCCCCTTTATATGGCTGAGTTATGGTTCAAAAACATGGAAATACTTGATATTATTGTCCATGGACATGAACTGGACCCTTTGGGTCCTAAACTCTTTCAATTCCCATCCCCATTCCCCTTTATATGTATGCTGAGTTTGAGACTTTGGTCTGGCAGTGTCCTAATCACTGTCCAGACCATAGTCTGACCTTCAATAGATCTTTACTCTTAATTGTTGGCTGACAGGCTGGTCAGGGGTGTGCCAGCCTACCATATGGATGGGCATGACCACCAGCCTGCCTTGGCACTCCCTAACCCTCTCTACTGCACTTACACTTGTTCCTAGACTCTAAGTTCTGCCCCTCCTCCAATGAGCCTTGCCTTGGGACCTTGAGCTCCCTCTGAAATTGGACATTGGAGGGCTGGCCCTTTCACACTGCACTTTCATTCAGTTCTGATATCTGGGTGTGAGCATTGCCTGGAGTTCTCGAAATTCCTTGGAACTTTGACACATCCCAGATAAGAGAAAGGCTTTGGAACCTGATCCTGGCAGTTGGCTCATATCATATTGTTAGACCTTGGGTTTGAATTAGGCTTCTTGGATGCAGCTTAAGAGTTCTGATTGTAATTTTATTTCCAGTTTTTTATTCATCTTGGTCTGTAATGAAATTTTGTAATAACCTCTGGGGTGATTAGTGAAAAGGGAAGGGTAACCATGCATGCAAAGGGGTAGATATCATGCTCATAGGGAATTACCACATTTCTGTACTCATGTATCTTGCCTACATCTTTACACATTTATGCATCCACGTAGATACCATGCCTATAGGTTTATGCATCCACATAGATATCATGCCTATAGGTTTATACATCCATATAGATACCATGTCTATAGGTTTATGCATCCATATAGATACCATGTCTATAGGAATTTTGCATCTCCATATGGATACCACGCCTATAAGTAACCAGAAATCCAGACTCAACGCATGCATTGTTCGCTAGGCAAACCTATTTATAGGGTTAAAAACTAACAGTACTAAGATACTATGCTTATAGTATTTCTACGCTTTCGCTACGCCTATAAAAAGTGTTTAATTTAACGGCGCTAGAAAGCATACCTATAGGAATTATCAATCAAATCTGAATCACCCGTTTTAAGATTAGCACTAATTACAGAACTCGCATCATTCTGTTAAAACTGGCAACTTTCTTAATCAGTTTGTTTCTTTATTCCTGAAACCAGTAGATGCCATACCTATAGGCCATCACGTAGGCAAACAAGTATGTAGTTAATTAATTGCACTGGTCTTCGATAAGTTGCAGCCAGGCGAGCCTAATGCGAACTTCTTACCTGAAAATATGTAATGAACCAGCCTGCCTAACGTTAAGCATAATTTCGACCTAATCAGTATATGTAAGACGTGCTAAACTATATGATTTTCCGTGATTAAAGGAGGTTTATCTGAGCCTTAATTATTTTGTGCTCCCATAACCGCTTTCATGTGTTTTGTTTGACGCCTTATTATTTTAACCTTTTTATACCTTTGAAAAGCCAAGCTTCTTCCCTTTAGGATTAGTAGTCCTAAAAGCCTCCAGGAATGATAGGTGGGACGGGTAATAGCATGCAATAAGTAAACGAGACTATTTCGCGCTTAATACCTTAACGGGGTGGGAAGGGTAGACATGGAGATGATGATCACACGATAACACTACGCGTACAATTGACTACCGGTGTTGTGTGGATGATCCATGTGATTTATAAACCTAGGACCTCTTTCTTATACAACTTTGTTTAATATCAATAAAATCCTGTCTTTTTCACTACTCAAAACCCTCCTTAATTTTACTGCATTATGCCTTTTCTTCCAGATTTTTCTTCTTTGTTTATTCAATGTATTGATTAATTTTCTGCGTTTAGTCCCCCTTTTAAACAAATTGTAGATCATTTAGACCTTGACCCCACATACTTGTCACGTATTTATTTGCAACCCTTATGTGTAAAATCCTTTGTGTATCTATTTGCATTAAAGTCACAACATAGCATGGCCGGGAACCACACTAGTGGATCTTGAGGGGTGCCTAACACCTTCCCCTTGAGATAATTTCTAGCCCTTACCCGAACTCTGGTTTTCCAATTCAAAAACTCTTCTTAGTGTCCTAATGCACTCAATCATTAGATGGAGACTCTTCAATTCAAAAACCCAATTCCCAAACGGGAATAGAGTTGTCTTCCCGAATGTCGTAAACCCGATTTCGCGAGAAAAAGGGGGCGCCGACAGCATGCCGACTCTGCTGGGAAATTCTTTAGGCTTTTACCACTTCATGTTATATGTGACTTTATTGTTTTCTTTTATTGCTTTGTTTAATGCCTTTATTCGAGACTGACTTGTCTTTTTGTTTCCTTTTTCTTTAACGCTTTCATTTACTGTTTCTTTCAATACCGTTGTAATTTTCGAGCAATTATTGTAACCATTATGAACGTGAAAATACGTGACAATCTGTTTCATTTTTTGTAATTGCATCTTCAACATCATATTCCACTCGTGCCAAACAAATACCATAGCAACGCTTGATGAGTGGTTGCGCTCTTCCAATATTATTACCCCCTAAATTTTGGCAAAGGCGTATTTGCGGTAAAACTAGTCGATCAGCGGTGCAGTCGACGGTTCCGTGCCTTTTCCTCTTGAGTTGTCCGCTCAAGGGTACCGGTCTAGCACCCCATAGAAACCTTATCCTGTTTAACTATTCATGCATTACTGTCAAACCTAGTCGAGTCAGTTATGCTGTCCACATAATGACTCTTTAGGATAGCCTTAACCAAAGTCCACTGGGTTCCCCTGGGACCCAAACGGACAACACCATACTCTGTGCATTTATTTGGAGAACTAAATGCTGTTTATGCCAATTATTGATTTAAATAGTTGAGTTCGGTGGGGGTAAGGGACTAACGCTTTGTTTTGCAGAAAATGAGGCACGAAGTTCCCAGATTCGGCATGATAACCAATATTCACCCGAGGTTGCTAAGATGGTGGGAAGACCTTCATTCCAGTGAGCGGACTCTCGTCCGCAAGCATTTGGGAAACTTACCCTCTCTTTTGGAAATTCAGCCGGACAACAAAATTATAGAGGCTGCGACCTTATTCTGGGACAATGATAGATCGGTATTTCGATTTGGGGACCTTGAAATGACCCCGCTGCTCGAGGAAATAGGAGGGTTAGCCAGTATTCCTTGGG
This sequence comes from Nicotiana attenuata, assembly GCF_001879085.1. Classification (NCBI taxonomy): domain Eukaryota; kingdom Viridiplantae; phylum Streptophyta; class Magnoliopsida; order Solanales; family Solanaceae; genus Nicotiana; species Nicotiana attenuata. The sequence goes on from NW_017670518.1 coordinate 128,639, forward strand.
AGACTCCGGGTTTGCTCATGCCAGAAAACCGCAAGGGTAAAGGTTTCTTCAAAATGATGGGGTTGAAGAAAAATTCAGATTTGATTTGTTTGAAGGATTCCTATATTCCCTTCGACTACCTGTACGAGGGGTACTGTCATAGCAAGTCCTACGCACCTATCCAGATGAATTCACCCTCACATCATTGGGGCATATCCACAGGAGGGTTTTCGTCTTCATGTTCTGTTTCTTGGGGATGATAGTGTTTCCCATGAAGAAGGCTAGGATCCACACCAGACTAGCCATGGTCACCAAGACACTAATGGAGGGGATTGAAGGGCAACATTTCAGCATAGTGCCCATGATTGTTGCGGAGATCTACCGAGCTTTGGAAAATTGTCAACGAGGGGCCAGTCATTTTGAGGGTTGCAACTTATTACTCCAACTCTGGCTCATAGAACATCTCCAAAAGGGTCGATACCGCCAAGAGCTTCCGCGAAGGCCGTGGAATGATCATATAGCCTTTCACCATCCCAATAGAATGAACTATATGCCTGACATGTTTGCTCGGCCAGGGGATGCTCGAGGATGGGTAGAATTGTTTGAAAACTTGAAAGAAGACAAGGTACAGTGGATGTTCGAATGGTTCCCCACTGGAGAATTCATCATCCGCTCTCGGGACGCTCCATTTCTCATACTCATTGGTCTGAGGGGAACTTATCCCTATGTCCCTCTCTGGGTCATGAGGCAAGCGGGAAGAAAGCAAGTCGTAGCAAAGGTAGAAAAGATGAGTCATTTCAGGGCTGATTTCCAAGACGACGATAGCCCATACAAATGTCAAGCTCAACAAATGTGGAATAGCAAGGTCGTCCCGGAGAGGGATTCCATAGAACCTGACAGGTATCATGCCGGTTACACCTTATACTATCCAGGTTGGCTAGAAGAAGATCATGCTGGGTTAGGACAGCCCGGATATGTTCGAGGTCACAGGGTCATCAACGAAAGGGCTGAGATACAGGTTAAGTACAACCTGTTGCGCAAGAGGATCAGGGAGTGCGAGAGCGAGCATCAGGAGATTCAAGAGGCAAATCAAAAGTTGATCGAGGAATGGAAGGATATGGCTGTCAGAGCAAACAAGCGCCTAGGGCATTTGGAGCGAGGGTTAGTAGAGCTAGAAGGGAAGTTCATTCGGAGGATCGAGAATTGCCAAAACGCCGAAGGAAATGAAGGAGGACACTTGGCTAGGGCATATCTGCTGCTAGGATTACGTGAGCTGGTGACGCTGTTCGATGGAGCCAAAGATGCCGAATCTGGGGAAGGTCCTTCTGGGACCAAATAGTTAGGAGTTTCTTTTTTCGCTTTGAAATGTAATAAGGCCAATGGCCATTAGTGATATTTTATTTTATGCAATTTTAGTGTCGTTTTGGGATTCGTCTTATTTTTATCAATAAAATGAGGCATTTAGCATTATAAGTTCTCCAAATCAACTTGTCGCTAGGCCTACCTCGGGCACAACGAGGCACCCAATCTAGGACACGATTTATATTCTTGTACTATGTGTTTAAACACTGCAATATTTCTTTCTCAGAATCCGCACTAACTTGTTACCTTTTGTTGTTTTTACTTTTATTTTTTATTCCCCTTCCCAAAAAGGTTAGTTCGTGCATTTCTGGCATTATCATCCTACTCCATAAGATCTAAGGGCCCTCCACCTCCTCCTCCTTCAAGTCCAATCAAAAGCAAGAACAAAGCAAAGATGGAGAACGGGAACAACATCAGAAAGGACGACTCAGCTGAAAGGGTAGAAATTCCTCAGGGTGTTCAGGTATCCAAAGAAAGTGCCGCGTAGCTCAAACAGAAGCTACTGAAATTTCAAGAAGAGCTAGACCAAGTTCGGAACTTGGCAAGTCTGTCATTCTCCCTCACTACTCCAGACGTCAACTTTCCCAATGCTCAACACCCCATACCAAAGCCGCAGAAACAACCCGCTACTCATTGCAACACACATCCCAACAACACTCCACTCTTCATCCCTGAACCATCAAATGATCATCCCCACCACACTCCCATATATGTGGAAACCTTGCCACACTACACCAAACCCATTACAAACACACCAGAATCTGATGACAAAGATTCTCTCCTCAAGAACTTGGCTGCCGAGCTCAAGAAATTGACCAGTCGAGTACAGGGCGTTGATAGAGGGCCAGAAATTCTCCGATATCATCAAGCTGGGAGAAAGGATTGAAGAGGGCATTAAGAGCGAAATGGTCACTAATTTTGAAGCACTGCAGGCTACCAACAAAGCCCTGCAATCTGGTGGCGCATCCAAGAAAAAGGACGTGAGTGCCGTGATGGTTGCACAGCGAACCAAGTCCCCAATAAAATACCAAGCCTACCTGGTACCCCCCATCACATACCAACCTATTCCCAATTACCAAGCACCTCCACCCTCTTACCAAACTCCATCACCTGCTTACCAATCATCCCCCTCCCCCACATATCAACCTACCTCACCAAGATATTCCCAAACTGCACCCGTCTACCAAGCCTATGATGCCCACTACCAATCACCTCCCGCCCGCCAAAACTTCCCCAGGCCACGCCCTAACTTCAACCGTAGACCTTCCAAGCAATACACCGCCATCGCTGAGCCGATCGACCAACTATATGAAAGACTCAAAGCAGCCGGTTACGTCACCCTAATCCCTGCCATAACTCCAGAAAATCCTTCCCAATGGGTCAACCCAAATAAAACCTGTGCATACCATTCCGGCATGAAAGGACATACCATCGATGAGTGCCGATCTCTGAAAGATAAAATCCAAGCTCTAATTGATAACAAAATCATAGTGGCCAAGGAACCTGCTCCCAACGTTCGAAACAATCCCTTGCCTGATCATAAGGGTGGTGGTGTGCATATGATTGAAGTGGAAGACGATTGGGACCCCAAGGGGTAAATTGGATTAATTGCCGATGCTGACGAGCCTAAGAAACCAACCATCACACTGAATCCGATTGTAGTCCAGATCCAGCCCTCTGGGGATGCTGAAGTAAACATGTCTATGCCTCTCGAGTTTGAAACACCGTCATCTGAAAGGGCCGCAGAGTCGATTGAGGTGGAGTTTGGGTCTCCGAAAGTACCATTCGAAGTTGTTGTATTGCCACCCAAAACGAGAGTGCCCATTCCTGTAGCGATGTCAGCCGTAACGCCGTTCCATACACAAAGAAGGAAGGGAAAAACTAGGTCTGGAGAAGCAATTGCAGCGCAGGGTATGACCAGGACTGGTAGAATTTATACTCCGGAGCACTTAGTTGAATCAAGTAAGCAGGCCTCTGGACGGCCTATCGAAACTGGGCCCGATGATCTCTGGCGGAAGATACAGGCAAAAGAATACTTAGTAGTCGACCAATTAAACAAAACACCAGTGCAGATCTCCATCCTAGCTCTACTGCAGAGCTCCGAGACACACAAGAACGCTCTGATGAAGATACTAAGCGAGGCGTATGTACCCAGCAATATAACTGGAGGAGAAATGGAAAACATGGTCGGGCAGGTATTGGAGAGTCATCAGATCACTTTCCACGAGGATGAGTTACCCCCTGAAGGTTTAGGCCACAACAAAGCGTTGCACATCACTGTGCAATGTGAAGACTATTTCATCACCAGAACTTTGATTGACAGAGGATCCAGCCTCAACATTTGTCCACTGGTGACCCTCAGAACATTAGGGAAGAGTCTGCATGAAATCAAGGATGTGGCTATCAACGTCAAAGCTTTTGATGGCTCCCAAAGGTCCACTATTGGGGAAATCAGTTTATGTTTGCAAATGGGGACAACTTGGTTCGATGTTGATTTTCAAGTAATAGACATCCCAGCATCCTACAACTTACTACTAGGACGACCTTGGATCCACGCCACTGGAGCCGTAGCATCAACCCTGCACCAGGCAGTAAAGTTCGAGTGGAATCACCAAGAAGTAATTATTCATGGTGACGAGAGTAACCCCATGTACAGTCGTCAAACCATCCCAGCAATTGAAGGAAGAAGGAAACTAGGAGGAGAAACCTACCACCAGATTGAGCGAGTCAACGCCGTGGACAAAGATAAGTGGTAGGATAACAAGATAGAGAGTATACTAAACTGGAGCGGGTATGAACCTGGCAAAAGGCTCGGCAAGAACCTCCAGGGAATCACCAAGCCTATCAAACTGAAGAAGCATGGCACCACTTTCGGGTTAGGGTATGGATACACTTGGCAAGAATTCAGGAACTGGTCGCCACCATGGCGCGGCCCTTACTATCCGCTAGAGCACCCTATACCCCGCCTGGAACAGACTTTCCAGCCGGCCGACATCATATATGGGTCAAAGGAAGATGAAGCATTAGCAGCAATGAAGAACCTGTTCTTGGAAGATGACAATATGGACTGTCACGTCATTCTCGAGGAGGAAGGGGAGGAAGGCCCTTCCATACAAGCGGTGAGCCGAGGGGAGCGCCTCAACAATTGGTCCATCAGAACCACCAAGGCCCGGAGAGCTTCGGGGTAGCAAGGCTGAACAAAGCATTATGCATTAACCTTTTTTTTCTCGCTAGTTGATTTCCCTTCAGTATTATCTTTAAATTTTGAAAAAAAGCTCCGATGTTCAAAACAATTTTGGAATTTATCAAAGCATTTCAGTTTCTTATATATGTCTCGCTCTTATTATTTTTCTCTGTCATTTATTTTACTTTTACACAGCATTATTATTACTTATCTTGATGAACCGATGAATGTGACATGCGACGAGGTAACGCAACAAACGGATATAGACTCAGAAGAAGTTGAAATAGCAGAAGAGATCGTTAAAGAGGTCGAGGACTTTGAGAATAGACCTAAGTCTAACCTGGACGAGACTGAGGTCATCAACTCGGGGGAATTTGAACTACGCCTGACCTGATTCCCGTTTAAGAGGGGATACGTAGGCAATGGGTTCGGTCACAATTCAATAAAATTTCCATTTCTCCCCGATACTGGAAACTGGGGCAAAATTTTGAGGAGGACCCTCCAAATTCCGAAGTTGATCTCTGCCAATCACCGCACGCAGCGGTCAGAGGCACCGGCCCAGTAAACTAGGGTAGAATTTTGTGGAGGACCCTCAAAATTTCGGAGCAAAAGAGGTTGCGATATCTTGAACCGTGTCGCAGTTGTCGGTTCATCTAAAAAACATTTTATCTATTACGTATTTACATCATATTTTATTATTTTGCTAAATCATGCATAAATACTATCAGAACAGCTTTGTCAGCAATGCTACCCCAATGAAAGCAAGAGCCGAGTAGGACGAGCGCGGTCCGCAGGAAGACGGACTAACCTTACCCCTTGACAAAACTCACAATCCTTCTTTGAATGCAGGTACCCCAAGACATAGAATCATCGGATACGGTTACAAACTCATACTTTTCAGGAATACAACTTCCAGAATCATCACCTATTCTCAAGTGCTACTCGCACGCAACATCCCAGCCGCCACTGTGACCATCCACTAGCAGCAATCGTCTCTCAGCTAAGAAATTTTGTCACTCTTCACCTCTATTTTCTTGCACTGCATAAGGCTACTTTTTCTGCCTTTCGAGACTAAGCATTGTCTCCATCTGCATTTTCTTGCATTGCATAAGGCTACTCTTCTGCCTTCCGAGACTAAGCATTGTCTCCATCTGCATTTTCTTGCATTGCATAAGGCTACTTTTCTGCCTTCCGAGACTAAGCATTGTCTCCACTGCATTTTCTTACATTGCATAAGGCTACTTTTCTGCCTTCCGAGACTAAGCACTGTCTCCATCTGCATTCTCTGCATTGCATAAGGCTACCTTTCTGCCTTCCGAGGTTAAGCTCTACCTCCATCCTGCATTTTTCTTGCATTGCATAAGGCTACCTTTCTGCCTTACGAGACTAAGCATTGTCTCCGCCTGCATGGCTGAAATATCGCCAATTTTATTTAAATCCTGCATGGCTGAAATATCGCCAACTTTATTCAAATCTTTGCATGGCTGAAATATCGCCAACTGCATCTAAATCTCTATATCGGCTGAAAGATCGCCAATTTATATTTAATCATTATCGGCTGAAATATCGCCAACTTTACTTTATCCTTGTCGGCTGAAATAGCGCCATTTATATTTATGCCTTACATCGTCTGAAATATCGCCATTTACATTTCTCCTTTACATCAGCTGAAACATCGCCAGCTTTATTTAAATTTCTGTCAGCTGAAATATCGCCATTTACATTTGTTCTTCACATCGGCTGAAATATCGCCAAATCCTGCATTTTATCGATTGAAATATCGCCAAATCCTGCATTTCATGGGCTGAAATATCGCCAAATCCTGCATTTCATGGGCTGAAAGATCGCCAAATTGTCCAAAGGCGCCATTGTTCGGAGGCACCATTTTCATAGCCCAAGAATGCCATGTCATGGCCTGAGGACCCCTTTTCAATCTTTTTGCATATCATTATTCAAAGGCATCATGGTTCGGAGGCACCATCCTCATGGCCCGAGAACATCATTTCATGGCCTGCGAATCCTTTATTATACGCTTCATGGCCCAGGACATCATGTTCTAAGGACATCCCAACCGTCCAAAGACAACATTCATGGTCCAAGGGGAACTTGCATCACGTTTAAATTTACGCACATTATACGTTGTATTGCTCACTTGCAGGTACGTCGGCTAGCAACGGCCATCTCAACAGGAGCGATCCCTCTCCTGTTCCCGCAGCCTATCAGATTTTAGCTACAACCTAAACATCGCGTCCGTCCTTATCGAAACTCTATTGGCATATTCCGTCGATGGTTCCTGAACTACATATGGCCTGATTCCTGTAAGACCAGGGATATGTAGGCAGCTCAGAAACCAGAGCTCGGTCAAAATTCTTTTCAAAACACCGCTTCCGGTCAAAATTGGCCATCTTATCTTTACCCGACAACTCTTTCATCCTCCTCGGGTAAAGAGGGGCAGCTGTTGATACCCAATTTTTCCCTAGGTATTTTTTGTATCCAAAATACTTCCAAAATAGCATGTATGTGCATATATAAGCACACCCAAGAGTTTTGGTATTTTAATGATTTTTCTAAACCAATTTACTGCCTATTTTAATACCACAAAATCCAATAATTATTCCCAAAATAATCATTTTGGTGAATAACTTATTTCATTCTCATATTTACACCAAAATATAATTAAGGTGATTTTTGTACATTTTTACAAATTTATTTGGTATTTTTTTAAAGCTAAATTGCGTGTATTGCAATTATAGCCTATTTTACGATTAATAACATTTTGTAATTATAAAATTATTTCCAGTATTTTTAAATTAATATTTATATAGTATTTGATTGCTCAGTATTTTCAATTTGCTTTTAAAATCATTATTACTATTTTTTATAAAATAAAAAAAGGGAAAATTTTGCTATTTAACACTTAGCCTATTGCTATTTCAATAACAGCCCTTCTCCCTTTCAATTTTAGCCCCCAATTCGACCCAATTCCTAAAAATACCCAACCCACGACCCAATTCCTAAAAATACCAACCCACGATCCAATTGCTAAACCCGCCCGGTTTTCTTTTAAATCTGAGCCGTTGATCATTTTGATCAACGGCCAATATCCTTCCTTTCCTTTTTTAATCGCCTAACACCTCTAACCCTACCTCATTTGCATAGAGACGCCGCCTCTAACTCCCTTCGTCTCCCTCAAACGCTCTCTAACCTCTCCTAAACCCTAATCATCTCCCGCCTTATCTCACCTCATTCCCACCGGAATCCATGGTGTCTCCAGCCATAGAAGGCCTGTGCTCACTCTCTATCACCCCTGAGCCTAAGCTACTCAAGGTTTGGAGGCTTGACCTCGATGGTCTCTTTTCAGATCCATCTCAGATCCGTAGATCTATGGTTTTCCGGCCACGCTCCGGTATGTTCAAGCACTGGAAGCTTGATTCCTGACCGTTTCGACTCGGGGTCTGATCTTGTTCTTCCAAGTCTTTCTCGCTTCTAGGGTTTCTCTGAAGCCCTAAGCCATTCGAGGTTCTTTCACCGTTATTTGTTTAGATCTGTGCTATGTCTATGTTCTTCTTGACGTTTTGAGTGTTTTCCCCAAATTTCCTTTTCAAAAATCGTTTGATTTCAAATTAAGGTTTCTGAAAGTCTTTTGATTCTTCCTGTTCTTTTCTTTTAGATGTTTGTCTGTATTATGCTCGTATGTTTTCCTTCTCCATTACGCATGTATTGTCCTTCTTTTCTTTTATATGTGTGCTCACGTGATTAATCTGTGTTAAATTTTCCTCACTCTTCTACCATGTGTGTTTACTACTGAGTTTCTTGACTTTTGCTTTTCTGAACTCTGTTTGTGTTCTTGTTAAGCATGTTTCGTCTATTCTGGACTTGTCTAAGTTCCGAGTTTCCAAAACGTGTCCTTTTATGCTCTCAAATCGATTTTCTTTCTCTGATGTTTCAAACCTGCTATCATGGTCTGTTTGTTTCTCATGAGACTCCTTGAGTCTGTTCACTTGCCTTCTCGATTCTGTGTTTGATTCGATTTGAAACCCCAGAATTTGGGGGTTTCTTTCTTAAACTGTATTAGGGTTTCACTTTGGGACCCTGGACCTTCAGACGCACTATGAATCTATGACTGAACTCGTATTCTCTTGTTTTATGATCCTAAACCTTGCAATGTTAGACTTTCTGTTTGATTTGTTTGCTTTATATATTGGAAACTCCTCTTTCAAAAGGTTTTGACAACTACTTGATTGATTTTGGACTCCTTTGATGGGGTCTCGACTGATTGCTACTGATTTTCTTTGTTTGAGCCCTCCTCTACCTATTCCTGACTGGGTTCATTCGAATCAAACCTGTTTACTTTGATTTTGTTAGTTGTCTGATTGATTCCTTTCCTTTCTCTTTACAAATCGAGTACTGTTGAATGCTTTCCTTAAATAAACCTTATGTATTCTCCCTTCTTATGCTACTGTGATAGATTTTACACAAATTTCCTTTCCTTATTTACATTCTCTCGTTTGAAATTAAAATCCCTTGGCTGAAGGGAGAAGATTTGAGATTNAGAAACTCCTCTTTCAAAAGGTTTTGACAACTACTTGATTGATTTTGGGACTCCTTTGATGGGGTCTCGACAGATTGCTACTGATTTTCTTTGTTTGAGTCCTCCTCTACCTATTCCTGACTGGGTTCATTCGAATCAAACCTATTTACTTTGATTTTATTAGTTGTCTGATTGATTCCCTTTCCTTTCTCTTTACAAATCAAGTATTGTTGAATGCTTTCCTTAAATAAACCTTATGTATTTTCCTCTCTTATGCTGCTGTGAAAGATTTTACTGAAATTCCCTTTCCTTAATTACATTCTCCCGTTTGAAATTAAATCCCTTGGTTGAAGGGAGAATATTTGTGACTGATTTTTAAAAGGTTTTCTTACCTTTCTTACTTGTTTCTCTACAGTATAAAAGGGGATGCCCTTCTACACTTTCAGACACGATCAATTCTGATTACTTTCACTGAATACTCTTAAATACACTTAGAATTTTCACAAACACTCGAGTTCTCTGAACTCACAAGCATAAAGGGATTTCTCTGATTGTGGCTTTGCTTGAAAGAATCCTGCTTTTCTTTGCTTACTTTTCTGCAACTGGTATGTTCTTATGTTTAATTCCTGTCTCTCCCCCTATGTGTTTATTCTATAGTCCATTCCTTGTTGGATTTACTGTCTACATGTTGTAACTTTCTACAAGTTTTACTTTCATTGTTTCTGTTCTTATACGAATCCCAAACCCTAATCCCCTTTATATGGCTGAGTTATGGTTCAAAAACATGGAAATACTTGATATTATTGTCCATGGATATGAATTGGAACCTCTTGAGTCCTAAACTCTTTCAATTCCCATCCCCATTCCCCTTTATATGTATGATAAGTTTGAGACTTTGGTCTGGCAGAGTCCTAATTACTGCCCAGACCATAGTCTGACCTTTAATAGGTCTTTACTCTTAATTGTTGGCTGACAGGCTGGTCAGGGGTGTGCCAGCCTACCATATGGCTGGGCATGACCACTAGCTTGCCTTGGCACTCCCTAACCCCCCTCTACTGCACTTACACTTGTTCCTAGACTCTAAGTTTTGCCCCCCTCCAATGAGCCTTGCCTTGGGACCTTAAGCTCCCTATGAACTTGGACATTGGAGGGCTGACCCTTCCACACTGCACTTTCATTCAGTTCTAATATCTGGGTGTGAGCATTGCCTGGAGTTCTTAAAGTTCCTTGGAACTTAGACACACCCCAGATAAGAGAAAGGCTTTGGAACCTGATCCTGGCAGTTGGCTCATATCATATTGTTAGACCTTGGGTTTGAATTAGGCTCCTTGGATGCAGCTTAAGATTTCTGACTGTAATTTTATTTCCAATTTTTGATTCATCTTGGTCTGTAATAAAATTTTGTAATAACCTCTGGGTGATTAGTGAAAAGGGAAGGGTAACCATGCATGCAAAGGGGTAGATATCATGCTCATAGGAAATTACCATATTTCTATACTCATGTATCTTGCCTACAGCTTTGCACATTTACGCATCCACGTAGATACCATGTCTCTAGGTTTATGCATCCACGTAGATACCATGTCTATAGGTTTATGCATCCACATAGATATCATGTCTATATGTTTATGCGTCCACATAGATACCATGGCTAATAGGAATTTTGCATCTCCATATGGATACCACGCCTATAAGTAACCAGAAATCCAGACTCTATGCATGCATTGTTCACTAGGAAAACTTATTTTAGGGTTAAATACTATCAGTACTCAGATACCATGCTTATAGTATTTATGCGCTTTCGTTATGCCTATAAAAAGTGTTTAAATTAACGATGCTAGAAAGCATGCTTATAGGAATTATCAATCAAATCTGAATCACCCGTTTTAAGATTAGCACTAACTACAGAACTCGCATCATTCTGTTAAAACTGGGAACTTTCTTAATCAGTTTGTTTCTTTATTCCTGAAACCAGTAGATGCCGTCACGTAGGCAAGCAAGTATGTAGTTAATTAATTGCACTGGTCTTCGCTAAGTTGCAGCCAAGCGAGCCTAATACAAACTTCTTGCCTGAAAATATGTAATGAACCAGCATGCCTAACGTTAAGCATAATTTTGACCTAATCAGTACATGTAAGACGTGCTAAACTACATGATTTTCTGTGATTAAAGGAGGTTTATCTGAGCCTTAATTGTTTTTGTGCTCCCGTAACTGCTTTCATGTGTTTTGTTTGAAGCCTTAGTATTTTAACCTTTTTAAACCTCTGAAAAGCCTAGCTTCTTCCCTTTAGAATTAGTAGTCCTAAAAGCCTCTAGGACTGATAGGTGGGACGGGTAATAGCATGCAATAAGTAAACGAGACTATTTTGCGCTTAATACCTTAACGGGGCGGGAAGGGTAGATATGGAGATGATGATCACACGATAACACTACGCGTACAATTGACTACCGGTGTTGTGTGGATGATCCATGTGATTTATAAACCTAGGACCCGTTTTCTTATACAACTTTGTTTAATATCTATAAAATCCTGTCTTTTCCACTACTCAAAACTCCTCCTTAATTTTACTCCATTATGCCTTTTCTTCCAGATTTTTCTTCTTTGTTTATTCAATGTATTGATTAATTTTCTCCGTTTAGTCCCCCTTTTAAACAAATTGTAGATCATTTAGACCTTGACCCCACATACTTGTCACGTATTTATTTGCAATCCTTATGTGTAAAATCCTTTGTGTATCTATTTGCATTAAAGTCACAACATAGCATGGCCGGGAACTACACTAGTGGATCTTGAGGGGTGCCTAACACCTTCCCCTTGAGATAATTTCTAGCCCTTACCCGAACTCTGGTTTTCCAACTTAAAAACCCTTCTTAGTGTCCTAGCGCACTCAATCATTAGGTGCGACTCTTCAATTCCAAAAACCCAATTCCCAAACGGGAATAGAGTTGTCTTCCCAAATGTCGTAAACCCGATTTCGCTTTAGAAAAAGGGGGCGTCGACATGTGGCACGAAAGAATTATGAAAGTATTTCTTGTGAGATGATTGTGTATGAGGGATGTGTCAGTCATTTGAGTGGTGGAGTTGGGATCAGACCTGGAGATTCTTGTACTCTAGGGATTTGAAGACTGGGAGGGTTCCTACCTATTTCGAGAGGATCGAGTTTATTTGGAGGCCACTGATAAGCCTAATGAGAATGTGTATTCTACTTTGGGTCGGATTTGTTTACTCAGCACAACTATTGTTGAAGGATGTGTCAATTAGATTTGATCTTAGTTGTGTTCTTATGTGTTTTATGTGTTACCCTTCTATGCTACGATGAGTTGTGAAACTATTGACTATTTGCACGTATGATGCGGTTTTGTTGGGCTTTGTGGTGAAATTCGAGCGAGATGGTTCTTGGGGTATTGAATGATAGATGTCACCTTAGTTATGGTCTTCCTGTCTGTGGTATATTGTGATATCAATTCCTCCATGGTTATGATCATGCACTTCGCGTGTTTGTTGTTGATATGCATATTATTGTAATTATGGGCATCATGGCTCGAGGTATTCCATGTGGACCGATGTATGGATTAGGCCACGCATCGCAACGGGGTTATGTTGTGATATGATCCTTGATTCTTATTTTTTGTGTTTTGTTTCTCCTTTGTGTGATGGGTTCATAGCATTATGCTTCGTGGTGGTATCTGTAGAGCTTGCGAGACGGTTCTCTCATTTGGTTCTCTTTCCGTCTTTGGTTATATTCGAGTCGTTGCTTGTTTGGTGCACGAATTGCATAGTATGTGGCTCTAGCTTGTATTGGTATATCATGTCAATCGAGCAGCTTATATTGGATGAGATGAGGTTATTGAAACTAGAATGAGTACTATCAAAATTGATTCGGGTATGTTTGGAGATGAGATGATGTCACTAGTCAGCTTAGAATTTGGCTATGGTTCTTACCGGGCGAGTAAGCTCTACGATTTGTTGATCTGAGGGGTGGTTATGAGTTTCTGCATGTTTCTTTCATCATTGGCAGTGTACGAAGGTTTAGAACAAGGTTTTATTTGATATGAGGTTTGTTACCGCTACCAGATTTTTTTTGGCAGCTATTGTGGTCGAAAGTTATTGCTATGAGTATCTGAGTTATGTGGTATATCATGTGACTATATTTGGAATATGGTTATGGCTTGATACAACTTTTTCAGACTTATACAATATATATATATATATATATATATATATATATATATATATATATATATATATATATATATGCGAGAATTGAGTCTTATAATGAATTTCGAATGTTGGAGACTGGGTTTTGAGATTTGTTGTCTAAGGTTGAAGAAAGGATCTTCAGTTAGGTTATGCTGTCGGGCTTATATGGATTGGGTGACGTGAGATCACCCATATGTATGTGTATGGCGAGGTTACACAGTGATTTGATGGCTTTGAAACGACTTTTGGCACGTTCAAGAACGAGCATATGTTTAAGTGGGGAGAATGTAACGACCCGACCGATAATTTTGAACATTTGCACTCACTTCGGTGGTTTGAGGTCATGAGTAACTTCATATGGTGTATTATGACTTGCGTATATCGTCGGTTTTGGTTTTCGGGTTGTTCGGGATTGATTTAGAAGAATGATTCGCAACTAGGAAGCTTCAAGTTTGAGGAGTTGACCAAGTTTGACTTTCATGTATTTGACCTCGGATCAGAGGTTTTATTAGTTCTATTAGGTCCGGATAGTGATTTTGGACTTAGGAGTATGTCCGAATTTGTATTTGGATATTTCTAGAAGCTTTTGGCTCTAATTGGCGAAAGTTGGCTATTTAAAATGTTCATAGGTTTGTGTGCAAAATTTGAGGTGATTCCGAGTTATTTAGACATGTTTGGCGTAAGTTTGGAATGTGGGAATTTGAAATAGTTCTTTGAGCTTGATTTGAGGTACGATTCGTGGTTTTGATGTTATCTTGCGTGATTTGAGGCCTCGAGTAGGTTTGTATTTTATTTTGGGACTTGTTGATATATTCAGACGGGGTTACGAGGGGCTCGAGTGAGTTCCGAGGTTGTTTCAAACCATTTCCTATATGTTTTGGGAGGTGCTGGTTGCTGGTGTTTCTGCAAAGCTTCGCGATCGCAGAGCTAGGCTCGCGATCGCGTAGAGAAATTTTGGGGCAGCTGGCATTTGTTCATCGTATTCGCATGTCAGGGTCCACGTTTGCATAGGGTGATTATTGGGATGGAAAGATTTGTTCTCCACGTTCGTATAGGTCGACCGCGATCGCGAGGGAGCTGAGGGTTTTGGTCATCGCGTTCGCGTTTGTAGCGACGCACTCGTGTGGGTCTAGAATTTGTGGTCATCGCATTCGCGGTGAAAGTGTCGCGAACGCAAAGTGTAATTTGGCAGAGTTCATCTTCGCGATCGCGAAGTGGATCCCGCAATCGCGAAGGGTACACGTGAAGTAGCTATATAAAGTTCTATTTTCAGACTTTTAGCTCATTTTTCCATAATATGAGATTTTGTAGACCCGGCCGGTCGTTTTGAGAATTTAATCTCCGTTCTTCGGCGTAAGGTCTTGAACAGCTTCATATTATGTGTATCGACTTGCGTGCATGGTTGAATTCAGTTACCGGATGATTCGGGGTCGAATTGGGAGAAAGAATCTAGTTTTGGAAGCTTAAGCGGTGAGAATTTGATTGGAATTGTACTTTTGAGTAAACGGCTCCAGAAAGGGTTTTGGATGATTTCAGCAACATCGTATTGTGATTTGGGTCTTAGGCATGCGTCCGGATTCGGATTGGAGGTCTGTGGTGGAATTAGGCTTGAATTGGCGAAATTAGAAATTCGGCGATTTCCGGTCGGCAGTGGAAAATTTGATATCGGAGTCGGAATGGAATTCCGGGAGTTGGAGTAGGTTTGTAATGTCATTCGTGACGTGTGTGCAAAATTGGAGGTTATTCGGACGAGGTTTGATATGTTTCGGTATCGGTTGTGGAATTTTGAGGTTTCAAGTTCATTAAGCTTGAGTTGGTGTGCGATTCATGTTTTTGTTATTTTTTGAGGTGATTCGAGAGCTCGATTGAGTTAGTATGGTATTTTAGGACTTGATGGTACATTTGGTTGAGGTTCCGGAGCCCTCGAGTGTGTTTTGGGTGAGTTTTGAGCGAGTCCGGGCATTACCGGAACTTAGGCATGGTTCTGGTGCTTAATTTTCGCGGACGGCGGCAAAATTTCGCTGAGGGCAGAGGTAGGGGCGCGGACCGCGTAAATTTGGTCGCGGAGGCGCTCTAGGGCAGATCTGCAGGTTCGCTGGTCCAACTTCGAAAACCTATATCTTTTGATCTACAAGGAATTTTAAGATGATTCAAAAACAAAAGTTGTAGCTCTTCGTGTCTAGTTTTCATAAAGGTAAAGAAACTCATATTTGGACATCTGTAGAGAAGGTTATGGCCAAAATACTAAATCATGACAGTGCAGTTACCGAAAAGTGCAGCCGCACCATTATTTTCGCGACCGCGGGACCTGGGAGGCGCGGCCGCACTTGGAATTTTGTGGACCGCGATGAGGAAGTTTAGAGAAACACTATATAAACGAGGGTTAGGGTTTTATTGCACAATTTAGACTTTGGGAGCTCGGTTTGAGGCGAATTTTCGGGAGTTTTTCAAGGAAATCATCTGGGTAAGTAATTCTAACTTTGTTTTCGCTAATATTCATGAATATATCATTGAACTCATCATTAGATTCGTGATTTGGGATGGAATTTGGGGAAAATTTCTAAAGTCTTTCAAAAATATAAAATGATAATTTGAAGGACCAACTGGTATCGGAATCTGATAATTTTTGTATGGGTGAACTCGTATTGGAATGGTTATTTGGTTTTTGTAAATTTTGTCGAGTTCCGAGGTGCGGACCCGGGGAGTTAACTTTTTGCAAATTGTATAAGAATCATAGCTTTGTTAATTAAAATTGTTTTCTCTTGCATTGTTTGATGTATTTAATTCGTTTTTGGCTAGATTGAGCCGAGCGTTGATGAATTGGTAAAGGAAAAGCTAAATTGAGTATTGAATTGGCTGGATTGAGGTAAGTATCTTGCCTAACCTTGTGTGGGGGACTTCCCATTAGGATTTGAGTCTTCTATGTTGATTGTAATCCATGTACACGAGGTGATGAGTGCGTGCTCGGACTTATTTGTGGGAAGTTGGCCTTTAGGGTTCTTAGGTCCTTATATTTACTATGTATGAAGTTGTTCGGGATATGTTTGAGTTCCTAATTGTTGGTTTCACCTCTACATTCTTAATTGGAATTAATTGCTTCATGATTCCCTCTCATTGCCAAATCGACTCCTATTCGACTTAATCGAAGAATTTCGCCTCTCATATTGTCATGCTATATTTTCATAGGTGCTTGTCTTATTTGAGAATTATTATTATCCCCCTGAAATTGTTTAGTCTTAAGTGAAGCTAAGATCATCTTTCCTTAATTGAGTTATCAAATATCCTCGTAATTTTCCTACCTTAAAAGGAGTTTAGATAACCTATATCTTCGTTGACTTGCCTTTATTTGGGACTACTGTACTCGTGTTGATTTCCTTGTTATTGGATTGTATATTATGGGATCATTGCTACTCGTTAGTTTTCCCTTTGTTGAACTGTTCCCTTCATGCCAGTATTCTTTTTCTGTGGTTATTCTTTGTGAGTTGGTTCTACCGTTTCTTTGTGATTTACAGTTCTTGAGTTGATTTACTTGTCTTACCTTGTATTATTGTCATTGTTGTTATTATACGCATTGTGGTGGTGTACAAGTTTTTTGCTGTGCTGTATCTATTGTTTCTGTTGGTTGCGCTGCATATTTACTTTGGGACTCCGGAACGGTATTCCGGGAGATCCCCCTGCATGTTTACTTTGGGACTACGGAACGGTATTCCGGGAGATCCCCTTGCACATTTATGTTTGGGACTACGGGACGGTATCCCGGGAGATCCCCCCGTACTGGATATTTACTTTGGGACTACGGAACGGTATTCCGGGAGACCCCCCTACACATTTATGATTTGGACTAGGGGACGATATCCCGAGAGATCCTCTATACATTTACGTTTGGGACTACGAGATGGTATCCTGGGAGATCCTCTGTCCATTTACGTTTGGGACTACGGGACGGTATCCTGGGAGATCCCCTGTTAGTATCACTGTGTTCTGAGCTGTTATTTTCATTGATCCTATCCTTGTGTAAACATTATATGTGATGTTCGTTTGTTCCTTATACTTACTAGCTGGTATGAACTACGTTAGGACACTTGCACAAGCACACACGTGGCTAAACACCCTTATCGGATATGAGGCTTCTTGATATTGCTGAGTATAGACGCACACCCTTGCTTATTTGCCTTCCATGTGAGAATGGCTCTTTTGGGAACGTGCGTTGTCAGTATGATTATGAGGTGAGATGAGGGCACAGGATGCCAAGTGTTAGGGTTCGGGTATTGAGACCAGTATTGTATGATTATGAGATAAGGTGTCATAGGGTGACTTATATTCGAAGGTTATTTATTTGAGAAGATTATATTCGAAAGGTATTTATTTTGAAAGAACTATTTTTGGAAAATATTCATTGAAACGAAGTATAATTCGAAACATTGTTATCACTTGAAGGATTTGATTAATTGATTGAAGTTTGCTAGCTAAGACCAAATGTGAAAAATTGCCATTTTTGTTATGGAAAGTGAAAGTCGTTTCGTTTAGTACGAGATCGCTTCACACCTCGCGGTGCTTACAAACTCCCCTGGGGCCGGAAAAATAACAGACGAAGCTTTACTTAGATAGGGCTTTGATTGGGATTTTTTTTTTCTTAGTGATTGGAAAGGAGGGCGCCTGGGTATGTTATAGAAAGGGAAGGCGGAAGCATCGAATGGCGAAGAGAGGCGGGGGGCGCCATTTTTCTATGGTCGGGCCAGTGTAGCTACGGTAGGTAGCGAGGTTGGTGTTTTCTTTAAGCTCTACACCGTGCTGGAACTCCTCATGAGAGAGAATCAATTCTTTCCACCTTCCTTAAGAAATGCATTTCATAATCCTTGTTAGGGCCGCATACCTCACCAGTATAGGCCTCATACGCCTTAATCACGTCCCGGCCTGGGAGCCCCGTTCGCCTGGCATCGGAAAAGTTTTCATTATAAATGATAGTTGCTGAGTTATGACTTGTGTTTGCTGTATTCGTGATTTCGGACTTGGGTTGTATTTCCGTTCACTTTTTTGTGTTCTTATTACGGTGTTCCGGTGTTACTTGTTGTTTTCTTTCCTTATTGCAATTATTGTGTTGTTAGCCATATCACGTAGTCTTTATATAGATATTATGTTCTGTTGTTTCTATACTTATACTTGTCTGCGTATTAGACCAGCGGGTGTCTTCACTGTTCCTCATCATTACTCCATAGAGGTTAGTTTTGATACTTACTGGGCAGCGCTGTGGTGTGCTCATACTACACTTCTACATATTTTTTTGTGCAGATCCGGGTATTGTTCGATAGTAGCTGTGCGAATTCTTGTCGAGGAGACTCAAGGTAGCCCTGTTGCTGCATTCGCAGGCTTCGGAGTCACCTTCCTATTTTATATTCACACTGTTGTACTTATTTCCATACGGTTGTGTTTAGAAGTTGTAGCGAAACTCTATAGAGCTTATGACTTGTACTACAGGGTTTTGGGAACGTGTTTATTGTGTAAAGAATTCATTTTAGAAAAATTATAGATGTTATTTATTATTGTTGTTATTCCGTAAATATTAGGCTTACCTATTCCTTAAGACTAGGTGCGTTCACGATTACCAACGGAGGGGAAAAATTGGGTCGTGACATATTTGGAGCTTGGTTTTGGCAATTTTCGAGGAGATTTTCACTACTTGGATTGGGGTAAGTATTTTTTACTCGGATTTATTTATTTTACATGATTCCATCTTTGATTTCGGCATTTGATTAATGAATCTAAAAGAGAAATTGAGGGTTTTTGTAAAAAAATTCTAAAGTGAATAATTGGGTTTTGAACAATGATTCAGAGTCGAATTTTAGAGAAATTAGTATGGTTGGACTCGTATTCAAATGAGTTATCGGAATTTGTGAGTTTTATCGGATTCTAGGGTGCGGGCCCTAGTTGAAATTTTGGTTGACTTTGAGTATTTGATTAAAGATTTGACCTTTATTATTTGGATTTGATTCCTATGGAATTATTTGATGTTTTTTGCTAGTTTAGAGCCATTTGGAGGTCCATTAGCACGGGATGACATTTTTAGAATATTGGTTTGGCTCTCCTTAGGTAAGTATCTTACTTATACTTGGTTGAGGCACTAGTTGCATGAGTTATTTGTGATATCTACGTGCTTTGGGTAGCGCATATGTGTGGGGTTGAGCCCATATGCGTGCATTAGGGTATTTTTCATGTTCGGGGTAGTATTTAGGCTATGATATGCCTTGAATTGATTGCAAAGATTTATGCTATGATGATTCTTATATTTTTACCCCTGTTGTGAGCATTTGAGCTATGTTTGAGGTTACATAGAGGTTAATCTCCTCATTGAACCTAATAATTGCTACTTGTGTGGTGTATTTGCCTAATGTGAGCTATGATAGCTTACTTTGCACATGCATACACCTTAGCATGTCACTTATATCAGTCCATGAGTATGAAATTGATGTTCTTTGATCATGTACATGTATTCTTGTATATCTGCTTTCTGTGTGATGCAGTTTGGACTAGTAGTCTGTGACCACGGCGGAGAGATTGTGATATTGAGCATGTGACTATGTCGGAGGAATTGTGATATTGAGCCCGTTACTATATTAGGTGGATTTTGATATTGAGCCTGTGACCACGCCGGGCGGATTGTGATATTGAGCATGTGACCACGCTAGGCGGATCCGTGATATTGATCCTGTGACCATGCCAGGCGGATTATGATATGGATCCTGGTGATCACGTCGGGCGTATTACACGTGAATATACCGTGCAGCATGTGTATATGGATCCATCCCCTAGGGTCATCCTCTCATGTGTTCTCTTGATGGTATACATGCGAATAGTGAGAAACCGATAGGTTTCTGGTTGATGTGGGCCTTGAGAAGGCTGATCGATGGTGTGGTTTGGTTATTGAGATTCTGATGTGGGCCTTAGAGCCGTATTGTGATTTCTATTTGGATCGAGTTGCACGCTGCAACGGGTTGATATTTGGTTAATTATTACATTTCTTCTTTACTTGCAATTTCCTTGGCTGTTTACCTAATTTATTTGCTTATCTTCCTTATATACTAGATTGTTGACTGAGTAGAGTACATTAAAAAAATTGTGTTCACCAAGGTGGTCTTATTCGTGATTTCATGACTTGTTCATATTACTGTTATGTACTTGTTGGAATTTATGAATTGTACAGGTGATTGGCGAGTATCATTTATAATTCTTGCTTTTGTTACCTCACCGTGGTTAGTTATGATACTTGTTGAGTATATGGAGTCGGTTGTACTCATACTACACTTCTGCACCTTGTGTGCAATTCTTGGAGCTGAGATGCATTGGATGACGGGAGCTGACACTGAAAATGTACCTGCCTTCCGGATATAGCTACCACTTGTCCTTGGTAGTTTTAGATTCGAATTCTATTTATGTACATTCCAAACCAATGTTGTATTTATTTCATACCAGCTTTGTAAATCTAAATCTTTGTGGCTCATGACTTGTACTACCAAATCCTCGGGTTAATGTATAGAAATATTTCACTTATTGATTCTTATTATTCTTATTAAGTTGTGTTGACTTTTATTTGGCTTACCTAGCTGGTTGGGTTATGTACCATTACGACTAGGTAGATTTTGGGTTGTGACAAAGAGAAATTGCAGCAATACAATCAAAATCCTTTCTTCCAATCTCTAATATATCGGATCCACCAAATTCAGACCAGGAATCTTTTCTTCCAATCTCTGATATTACTTAATGATCATTCAACTATCTGAAATTATATAGTAACGTTATCTTTCTTTTATTTGTAACTAAAAAGTCATTTAACTATGCCTATAGCACTCAGAAGGTTACTCAACCAGATTTCTCAAATTTTTGATTGTCAAATACCAATTTTACCCTCTAAATTATCAAGTTTTTCTTTTTACATTTTAAATATTATAATTTTTTTTCTTTTTAATCTACATTATGGACTTACCTATAGAAAAAATATATTTATTATAAAAGAAAAAAATAGTTTTCTAGCTTATATAATAGATTAATATGATTGAGCATAATTTTTAAGAGTATATAATGTATATTATAGAAATACCTTTATTTTAAATAATTATTTTTATATTACATGCATGGAATATATATTTGACAACTTTTATTTTCTTTCATTCTCAATTGTATAAATAAATTTTTGAGTATTATTTGTTAATATCAAAATTATTATTACGAACAAATTGTTCTAATTAATTTTTTACTATGCTCAATATTTATTATTCTAACATTATATATGCTTAAATACTATTTCTATTTTTAGTTTATAAATAAATGTTATTTATTCTATATTAAGTCCATAATATAAATTTAAAAGGAAAGCAAATCATAATATTAAAAAGTTAAAAAGAAAAATAAAAGAAGACAAAAGTTGATAATTTAGAGGGTAAATTAGGTATTCGGCAATAAAAAGTTTGAGAAATCTAGTGAGTAACCTTCTGAGTGCTATATGCATGATTAAGTGACTTTGTTGTTCCAAACAAAAACAAGATGACTTTAGTAGGTAATTTTGGATAGTTGAGTGACCATTTGAATAATGGACTCATAGAATTTCCAAATAGACAAAGACTCGATTTTGTAACACTACAAGAACCTCATAATGAATAACAAAACGAATTCACTATTCTGGAGTCTGGACTATATTTCGGAAAGGAAAGAGTGCTAAAAGCCTATGCGAGCTGAGACGGAATCAGCCATTGGAGCTCCCCAGAATCTTCTATGGAAGAGGAGAAATGAGATTGCAGTATGAGAAATGGAAACCATCTACTGTTCCATTATTTTTCAATGTATTTATACAACTACTAACTCACTCTAATCTACAGCTAACCACTAACAATTAAATACAGCCGTCAACTAATTGATTATCCTCTAACTACCTAATTGCTATCCACTAACTACCACTTGTGTTATATCCAAATACACTGCTACACTACACTATTACACTGGCATCCCTCAACACTCCCCCTCAAGCTGGAGGGTGTAAAACATTAAGAACCCCTAACTTGCTAAGTAAATAAACATGCTGAACCTACCCTAAGCCCTTGGTCAGAAGATCTGCAAGATGTTCCTTAGTATGTACATATGAAGTCTTCACTACTCCTGCCTGTCTATCTCTATATGTTCCGTTCTCTCGTGGAAGATGGGGTTAGCTGCAATTTGCATAGCAGCCTTACTATCACTAAACACAGTCATTGGACTATATATGCTAACTCCCAGCTCTTTAAATAGTCCATGCAACCAAGTTAGCTCTGCCACAGCTGAAGCCATGCTCTATACTCAGCCTCAACTGAACTTCTAGAGACTGTTTGTTGTTTCTTTGATTTCCATGAGATCAAGGACTCCCCAAACTTAACTATGTATCATGTCACTAACCTTCTTGTATTTGGACATGCTGCCCAGTCATAATCACACCAACATGTCAATTCTTGTGTGATTCCTTCCCTCAACAAAATGACCTGTCCTAGTGAACTCTTCAAGTACCTTACTAACCTCGTTGCAGCTTCCCAGTGAGTTTTCTTGAGAATTTGCATGAACTGACTCAAGGTTTGAACTGCATAGTTGATATCAGGCCTTGTGACAGTTACATACATCACCCTCCCTATCAACATCTAATATGAACTGATGTCATGCAAGATTTCATCTACTATAACTCCAGTCATTTTGTCATACTCCACAGTTGTTAGCTTCAAATTGTACTCTAAAGGCGTCTTGGCCGGTCTTGCTGCAGATAATCCAATATCAGAGATCGACTCTAACACATACTTTCTTTGATTGAAGATCACTTCTGAACTTAACCTCAGCACTTCTATGCCAAGGAAGTACCTCAATTCACCAAGGTCTTTCATTTTGAACTTCTAATTCAACACTCTCTTTGCTTCATTAATCAGTTCAATGCTACTCCGTGTGATGAGTAGATCATCAACATATACTAGGACAATCACTATGTCAGCAGACTTGTTTAGTGTGAACAGTGAATAGTCATGGTTCCTTTGGAAAAATCCTGCATCCACCAATGCATCTGTCAACTTTATGTTCCATTGCCTAGATTATTGCTTTAGTCCATATAAGGACTTGAGCAACCTGCACACCCTTGACTCCCCATGTCTTTTAAACTCCTCAGGCATGTCCATATAAACTTTCTCACATAGGTCTCCTTGTAAGAATGCATTGTACACATCCATTTGCCATAAAGTCCAGCCTTTAGATACAGCAAGTTCTATGACTGATCTTATAGTCACCATTCTAACAACAGGTGAGAAGGTATCATGATAATCAAGGCCTTCCTTTTGACTGTAGCCTTTTGCTACAAGTCTGGCCTTGAACCTCTCAACCT
The DNA here is from genome assembly GCF_001879085.1 of Nicotiana attenuata. Classification (NCBI taxonomy): domain Eukaryota; kingdom Viridiplantae; phylum Streptophyta; class Magnoliopsida; order Solanales; family Solanaceae; genus Nicotiana; species Nicotiana attenuata. The sequence goes on from NW_017670518.1 coordinate 152,274, forward strand.
CTCTATAGGCTTGGTATTTGATCTTGTACACCCATTTTGAGCCTATCGCATTTTTCCCTTTTGGAAGGTCTACCACTTCCCATGTACCATTCTCTTCTAGTTCCTTGATCTCCTACTTTATTGCCTCTATCCACCTGATATCTTTTGCTGCATCTATGTAACACTTAGGCTCCACCAATGTAGAGAATTTTGCAAGATAAGCTTGATATGTTGGCTTGATGGTATCATAGGATAAATGATTAGAGATGTGGTGTTTACTGGTGCTTTGTTTGGTGGCTATGTAATCCTTCATCCAAACAGGCTGCTTGGAATCTCTTGAAGACTTCCTAGTGATTGGAGCATGAACTCCATCTAATGGAATGTGACCAGCATCAAAGGATGTTGATGCCTAATTGAAAACATCTTCCCCTTCATACTCCAGAGCAAGGGAAGGACTTAATTCCAAGTCAAATGAATCAGAATCAAGGGCAGGATTATCACCAGGCCAAGTAGAAGGAGCTGAAGTGTCATTGATGTTGGAGATATCAGGTTAATGTTGTGGCATGTCATGAGGTATATTTGGTGAGTTCTATGGTTAATTTTGTGGTGTATCATGGGTTGTATCTGGTAGGATTTGTGATATATCATGAGGTGAGGATTGGTCTATGTTGGTAGTTCCAGGTGTATACTATTTCTTGGAGTATGCAATGGCAAAGGGAATTTATTTTCTCTGAAAATGACATCTATGCTGATAAACAACTGGTTTGTTTTAAGATCTAGGAGGATATAGCCTTTTTGCAACTCTGAGTACCCCATAAGAGTAGCTAGCTTTGCTCTTTCCTCAAACTTGTTTCCTTTAGGAATTGTAGTTGCAAAACACAGACATCCAAACACCCTTAAGTGATGCAATGTTGCCTGCTTCTTGAACAATAACTCAGAAGGACTTTTGTTACGAGTTACAACAGAATGAAGTCTGTTCATAAGGTAAACTGCAGTCTTGATACACATACCCCAGTATCTAATAGGCACTTTGGATTGAAACCTGAGTGCCCTAGCTATATTCAAGATATGCCTATATTTTCTTTCAACAACTCCATTCTGTTGAGGGGTGTGAACACAACTGCTCTGATGAAGTATTCCTAAATCCTGAAATAAAGTACTGCACTGTGAGTTAAAGAACTTAGTGTCATTGTCTGTCTTAAGAACCTTAACCATGACACCAAACTGTGTTTGCACCATGGACAAAAAAGACTTAATTGCTACAGTAGCTTTAGACTTAAGTTGCAACAAATAGATCTATGTATACCTACTGTGATCATCCACAACAGTCAAAAAATAATGTTTGCTGTCAGAAGTAGCAGTTTTATAGGGGTCCCAAAGATCTATATGTACAATGTGAAATGGTGCATCAACTCTAGAATCACTACTGGGAAACATCAATGTAGCTTGCTTTGCCAAAGGGAAAATTGTGCACTCATTCAATTGTGAACTATTTAAATGATCATGTAACAACTTCATAGACTTCATTACTGGTGCAGGTGGTTGTCCAAGTCTGTTATGCCATAAGCTGCTGTCCTTTTGTTGAATTGTTGGTATTATTGGATGTTGTGTGCCTTTCTTACTAATATCTGCATCTTTATATATGTACAAAATCTCCTCTTTGCCTACCAATCCCCTTCACCCTGCCACTCCAAAGCTCTTGAAAGACACAGGAGCCAGGGAAAAAGTTGACTGAGCATGACAATTCTTTGGTAAATTTGGACACTGACAGCAAGTTAAACTTGAAATCAGGGACAACCAATACATTGCTCACAGTTGTGTTGCCAACATGGATGCATAGCTAGTATGAGTAATATCTGCCCTATCTCCTGTGTGTAAATGTACTTTACTATTACCAGATATTTGTTGACTATGATCACTATTTATCAGACTTTTCTTAGAAGCTACATGATGAGTAGCTCCAGAATCCACTATCCACTCATCATCACTTGTTACCTTAGACATCATACAAATTATATTACCTGCTATATCGATGTGGTTTGCCTCATTGCTTTGATCTTTCCCGACATCCTTGTTTAGTAAATTGAGAATCTGTTTATATTGTTCTTTAGTAAAATACTAAGTCTCGACTTCAGTTGGCCCTGAGTTTCTATAATGCATCTATGGTGGTGGCATATCAACATTTTCAGTCACATTGTTGACAACATTGAAGGGTTGTTTTCCATATCCAGTATGTCCAACCATAGTTAACTTGACTTTCAGATGCTCCAAAATCAAACTTCGAATTCCTCTTAGACTTAAAATCGGGGGGGTATATATCCAACCAATTTGTAACAATTCTCCTTGTTATGGCCTTTCATATTGCAGTATTCACACTGCAAAAAAGGTCTCTTGCCTTTACAAGGCTGTCCACGAGTTAATTGCATAGCTAAGGGATCTGTGTTTGCAGTAACTGCGTTTAGACCAACTGAGTGTTGACTCTCATCTTCAATTATCATAGCATAGGCTTGGTTAATTGTAGGACAAGTTTATTTCAATAAAATCTGTCTCTTAGCTTGGTCATACGAGTCATTTAATCCACTTAGAAACTTTAATAACCTTTGCTGATGAAAGTGCTTAACTGATTCCTTAGACTTTTCACAGTCACAACTAGGAGGAGGGACCATGGCATTATATTCAGCGCAGAGGTCGTTCAATTTAGTGAAATATACTGAAATAGAGTTCTTACCTTGTGAGTGATTAGCTATTTGACGCTGTACTTGAAAAATCCTCACGCGATTGACCTTGTCAAATCGTTCCTTGAGGTTTTTCCACACGATGTAGGAATCTGAGGAATACATGATTCCACTGAGTAGATCTTCAGAAACTATATTGATAATCCATGAAAGGACTGTTGCATTGCATGTTTCCCACTGCTTGTGCAACTCATTATCAAACAATTCCTTCTTACAGGTACCTAGCCCGAACCCTAGCTTCCTCTTAGCTTGGAGAGCAATTCTCATCGACCTACTCCATAACCATAATTTTCTGATCCGGTGAGTTTGATAGGAACGAGCACTGAACTAGGATTGTCAGTCGAGTTCATGAACAGAGGATGCGTGTAGGTGAGTTTTTTCGCAGCCATAGCTCGAAACGAGCTTGAAGAAGTTGAGATTTACAGAGTGCTTTGGGTAATTAGCTCGGAGAACAGGTGAGTTACCAGAATCAGTTGCTCTGATACCATGCTAAAAGCCCATGGGAGCTGAGACGGAATCAGCTAAAAGCTTCTATGGAAGAGGAGAAATGAGATTGCAGTATGAGAAATGAAACCGTCTACTGTTCCATTAGTTTTCAATGTATTTATACAACTACTAACTCTCTCTAATCTACAGCTAACCATTGACAATTAAATACAACTGCCAACTAACTGATTATCCTCTAACTACCTAACTGCTAACCACTAACTACCACGCGTGTTATCCAAATACACTGCTACACTACACTGTTACATTGGCATCTCTCAACAAAGATTAAACTTCTAGTATGCAATTTGAAAGTGTCATCAAACCTACGAGTTGAATATTGGAGCTTTTGGGTGGCATATATATTATGAGTACTTCATCAAGTAGGAATTAGTAAATTGATGATAATCTTTATAGTACACATGATTATGTGGCATATATATTGGCATATTATCCAACTTAAGTTACTAAATGCGTCTCTACAAGATCACTGTTAAGTTTTTGGGTGGGTCGTTGTGATTTGAAAAACTGCGAAAAGTTACGAATAAAGAAAAAAAAATTGAAAAGAAGGGAAGTCTATCGTAATTTTGTAAAGTTTCTAAACAAAACAATAAATTAGAAAAGGAGAACTTGGGTATTACTCCCTCTATCTTACTATATGTGATATACTTAATATTTGGAGACTCAAAAGAGTTTTTCTTTATTGGAATTTTTCATATATATGTCCTGTAATATTTTGAATTATTAATAATTATAGTTTATAGTACGTTTATTGTAGTTTCTAATATGTAAATTTTATTTTAAAAAATTTGAAGATTGTATATCCGAACTCACACAAAAAAATTTGAGAATTTGATCATACTTGAGTATTACTCTCTCTATCTCACTATATGTGAAATATTTAATATATTTGGAGAATGAAGAGATAAAAGAGTTTTTATTTGACCGCTACTTTTCATATATTTTTTAATATTTTGAATTGTTAATAATTATGGTTTATAGTACGTTTTACGTAATTTTTAATATGTAAAGTCTATTACAAAAAATAAATAAATTATATATCCGAAATCACACAAAAATTAGATAGTTTAACCCTTGTACTTGGAGAATCATGTGTAGGACGGAGGGAAAAACTATTTGAAGTTACTCCCCAAAAGGTATAAAAGAACATTAAATGAAAACCTTTCATCATCATTCTACATTGAATAGTGTAGAGAAAAACATGGAGGTAGAAAGAAACCATATTACCAAAATCAACGAAAAGTAAAGACCATAAAAAAATCCGAAAAATCATGCCACACCTCTATTTGCCGCAGTTTGCTCTCTATAATTAGTACATGCATGTCTTCCTTTAACACGGCTATTCTGAGTGCCTCCTCCATTTACCGAAGGGGCCTCATTTAGCTCTCTCTCTTTTCTTTCTCTCTTCTCTTTTCGTCATTGCACTAGCTCACAATCTTCTGTTGTCCCTGCAAAGCTAAAGAACGAGAGCAAAAATGACTATACCAATTAGCCAGTTCCTAGCGTTAGCCCTCCTCTCCTTTTTTGTTGCCTCTGCAATTGCTGATGAAAAGCCTCGCGGTGTCACCTACGATGGTCGTTCAATGATCATCAATGGCAACAGGGAATTGCTCTTTTCTGGTTCTATTCATTACCCTCGTAGCCCTCCTGAGGTGACTTCACAATCTAGCCTCTTTTTGAGATTTTAAATAAGTCTCGGACATGATATAGAGCATAAGAATAGATTGGACGAATCCGTTGGACCAGAGAGAAAAAAAGTTACAATCTGCTCTTGCATGAAACAAATGAATGCAAGACATGTGTCTGTCATATAAAACTATGGTTGAAGGATATGTATTTGACTATATAGTTAAATTACTTGATTTAGTATAAATACTAAGTGCAAAAAAATATTTGTTGGGATTACTGTATCCGCCAAATAGTACATGATTCTTTTTACAATATTTACTCATGAAACTATGTTAATATTGGGATTGATCAGATGTGGCATGACATCATAAGGAAAGCTAAAGAAGGAGGTCTGAATCTAATTCAGACATATGTTTTCTGGAACATTCACGAGCCGGTTCAAGGGCAGGTAACATCTGTGTTTTGTTCATGCATGCATTAAAGAATATCAAATATCCAAATAGTTAACATTTCCCCCTTTGTGAATTTACAGTTCAATTTTGAAGGAAACTATGACGTGGTGAAATTCATCAAGATGATAGGGGAGCAAGACTTATATGTGAACCTAAGAGTTGGACCTTACATCGAGGCTGAATGGAATCAAGGGTATATATTATATTTAATTCCATTTAATTACGTAATTGCTAATTAGTGTTTCTAATTTTTGTTTATTGATCATGGAACAGTGGATTCCCATACTGGCTTAGAGAGGTTCCTAATATCACATTCCGTTCTTATAACGAACCCTTCATGGTACGTTTTCACATATAATATATGAATGCTCTTAAATAAATATGAAGTATCTTTAATTGTTCATTCTTGTTTATTTATTCCTTGTTTGTAATTTTTCCACTTTGCAGCACCACATGAAAAAATATGCAGAAATGGTGATTGACTTGATGAAAAAGGAGAAGTTGTTCGCACCCCAAGGAGGCCCCATTATCATGGCTCAGGTTCCTTTTCATATCTATTGCTCGAAAGAGATAAACGAGAACAAATTCTTTTATTAAGTAAAGTTATTAAATATTTTTTTTTAAGTAGTATACAAAACAATAGCTAGTATATACCATGCATATACCTCTACACCTTGGTATTTCATCAGCGTCCTTATGAATATTTTTTAATTGTTAACAGATTGAAAACGAATACAACAATGTCCAGCTTGCTTACAGAGAAGATGGAAAGAAGTATATTAAGTGGGCTGCTGATATGGCTACTGGATTGTACAATGGAGTACCTTGGGTCATGTGCAAGCAAAAGGATGCCCCTCCACAAGTGGTAGATTTTCTTTTAATAAAATTATTACTATTAATTTTTAGAAAGCGAAAAATAATGTAACTTCAAATGTATCGGTAAACCATTATATTAGAACTGATCACACTTCTCTCCTTTTTTTTTAAAAAAAAAAAATTATTTGTCAAGATCAACACATGCAATGGAAGGCATTGTGCAGATACTTTCACAGGTCCCAATGGCCCCAACAAGCCTTCTTTGTGGACTGAAAATTGGACTGCGCAGTAAGTATATATATTGTCTTTCTACTTATTAAATTATGGGTAATATTAATTAAGTGTATGTTACAAATATTTTGAATTACAGATATAGGACATTTGGAGACCCTCCATCACAAAGAGCAGCTGAAGATATTGCATTTTCTGTTGCTCGTTTCTTTGCGAAGAACGGAACTCTAACAAACTATTACATGGTACTCATTCCATTTGTATTCTCATAATATTTTACCTTTGAATGTGACCAAAAGTTTAATTATTTCTTGTATTTCAGTACCATGGTGGCACCAACTTTGGAAGAACAGGCTCTTCCTTCGTGACGACTCGCTATTATGATGAAGCTCCCCTTGATGAATTTGGTAATTAGATTCATCCTTAAGATTAATTAATTAAAACATTTGGATCAAGACGTTTAATTTATGTCTATTTTAGGTTTGAAGAGGGAACCCAAATGGAGTCACTTGAGAGACTTGCACAGAGCTTTAAGACTGTCCAGAAGGGCTCTCCTTTGGGGAACTCCCACTGTTCAAAAGATTAGCCAAGACCTCGAGGTAACCAAACGTTTGCATGCATTATTAACCCAACCAAAATCAGCTTGAATTTAACTTCTATATATATATATATATATA